>NC_079223.1:44666496-44816496 GCF_029633865.1 Lampris incognitus | reverse complement strand
GGAATTTTAAAATATTTCAGGATGGCGGGAATTTTCAAAAAAGAAATTCAAAAAAAAAAAGTTTTCAAAAAACAATTTTTTCTTTCTTGGGGAGGACCCCCCCCCCAGAACCCGGCAGATTTGGTGCCCCCCCCAATGTTGACTCTATGGCTACGGCTTTGGCTATTTCCCCCGGAAGTACGAAAAAGTATCGATTCCGCCCCTCAACAAGGCGGCTGCGCGATGTGTCTCTTTTTTTTTTACGTTTCACGAGGGCAATCATTTCTACTACTCTAGGCCCGCACCGACATGTTTTCAGCTCCCCCCAAAATAAAATAAAATAAAATAAAATGTGGAAAAACTGAATTTTACTAAATAAATATTTACCGTAGATTCCGCCCCGCCCTTCCGCCCCGCCCCGGCTTGGCGTGACGCACACCGCCGCCGCAGACCTCAGACAGCCGTGGCGGGTCATCCAAGATGGCCGCGTCCCTGCGTGCCCGTAAACATGTCCGCTGTGTTGTGCGTTTCTCCGACCGTGAACTGTAAAACTGCTCATTTTCATCACTTGCGGAGAAACCCGGAAGACAAAGTAGGCGAGCCGTCATGGTCAGTAGCTGGTTTTATTATGTTTTAAACGGTTGAGACGGAGACGGGTTGCTAGCAGGCTAATCGTGGCCGCGCTCGCCAGTGTGGTTGTTTCTCTTTAACGCGTCTCCGTCCTGGTGTTGTGACTTCGCGCGCGCCCGCCGCGAGACTCGGTATCTCCGATACGTCTCGCGCCTAATCGGCCTCGAGTCCGCTGCGGGACCTTATGAGTGGGGGGGGGGTCTATTTTAATACCCAATTATTTGGCGTTAGCCGACGTCCCCTTTACCAGCTGACCCCCCCCCCCCATCATTGGCATTTGTGCGTTAAAAATGTTTTCGGTGAAAAATGTCATAATGGAAAAATAATGAACTTTAATAACTGCCCTCAGATCCAGTGCGGGGTAAATAAGTTTCAGAGCTGCTTTGTTTTCTTGTATTTGTTTTGTTGTTTTGTTGTGAGGACTGATCGTGTTACCCTGCGCTCACGCCAGCAGCGACTTGATCTCTTTATCCGGCCAAGTCGCACCGTCACCTCGCCTTGCAGCCAGCCAGCCAGCCAGCCTGCAGCCAGCTTGCAGCCAGCCAGCCTGTAGCCAGCCAGCCAGCCAGCTTGCAGCCAGCCAGCCTGCAGCCAGCCAGCCTGCAGCCAGCCAGCCAGCCAGCCTGCAGCCAGCTTGCAGCCAGCCTGCAGCCAGCCAGCCAGCCAGCCAGCCAGCTTGCAGCCAGCCAGCCAGCCTGCAGCCAGCTTGCAGCCAGCCAGCCTGCAGCCAGCCACCCAGCCAGCCAGCCAGCTTGCAGCCAGCCAGCCTGCAGCCAGCCAGCCTGTCAGCCAGCCAGCCAGCCAGCTTGCAGCCAGCCATCTTGCAGGCGTTGCTAACGTAGTGTTGTGGAAGTGTGCTACAAGTGCATTGATTTTCTAAAAAAAAAAAAAAACTAATAAATATTATAAAGGGCAGTGGTTAGCGCGGCCGCCTCACAACAAGAAAGACTTGGGTTCGAGCCCCGGGGTAGTCCAACCTTGGTGGGTCGTCCTCTGTGTGGAGTTTGCATGTTCTCCCCGTGTCTGCGTGGGTTTCCTCTGGGGGGCTCCGGATCCCCCCCACAGTCCAAAGACATGTAGGTCAGGTGAATCGGCCATACTAAGTTGTCCCTAGGTGTGTGTGTGTGGGCCCTGTGATGAACTGGCGGCCTGTCCAGCGTGTCTCCCACCCAGTGATTGCTGGGATAGGCTCCAGCATCCCCCCGGCCCGGAGAGCAGGATAAGAGGTTTAGATAATGGATGGCTGGATAAATATTATAAATATATAGTATGCGTTGCTCGCTACAACACTCACCAGTGCAGCAAAGGTTACTGAAGGCATTCACAGTCGTGTGCAGACGTGTTGTGGGCTGCCTGGTTTGTGTTTTTTCCTCATCAGGTCCAAATGAATGATAGCGCCGATTGGAGTGAGGGATAAAGAGAGTGAGAAATAGACACACAGTTATTAGGGCCACATCTCGCGCCATCTCATTATCGTATGTCGTCCTGTGGAAATCCATTACATATTGGGTGATAAAGCTGTCCAGTCTGACAAGTTTTTCCTCCCAGTGGTGGTGCTGATGTAATAAGCCAACATTTTGCTTTCGATTCTCACAGGCTGAAGAAAATGCAGATGTTGGTGGTATGATAGAGGGTGAAGAAGATGAAAGTTCAGATGATCCAAACCTCCATGTAAGATACTATCTTCACTGCACATATTACAATAAAGAAAATACTCTAGCTGCAGTTGTTCTTGTTGTTGAGTTTATTAATGCGGCCATCACTAACCCAAAGTCTGGGAGGGAATCTATCATGGCTTATAAGGTACATGTCTCGGGGACATATATAACTCATGGAGTAGAGCAGTGCAACAGTTCAGTGTGGATCAGTCGTTATGAGGATTATGTGTAGAGAAGCTCTTTACCTCTGCAACCAAGACATTAGAAGCCACACAACACTTTCAGCGGTTTCATTAATTTGTGACAGCAATGAAAATTGCTTGAGTCGAGTCAGTCATTAGACACAAATTGTCAGTAAGTGCCTGATAGCTTAGTATATTCAGAGTGTTTAGAATTTCTGAGCATGTATTTAAATTAGCAGGCAAGTTTACAGGAATTTTGAGAGCTACAGTCAGCATACATGCGTCCAACCTTGTTTAGCAGAAAAGTAACTTAATGTTTCTTAAGACTGACAGTTTGTTTTCTGGTGTCTTAATATTCTAAACGAGCTGTGCAACTAGCCTGTGCAACTATTTGCACGCCAGTGGTCTGTTAGGCTATTTCTACCCCCACCCCAACGCCAGCCATAACAAAAGCAAACTTTGTCCAACTTGTGGTGTCGAAGAAGAATGTCCCGACATGTAAATTGAATGTTTAAAATCTACTTGGTTACCGTTTTATGGTATGACTAAGAGCTGTGACGCACATTAATAGACATACAGTTAGGTCCATAAGTATTTGGACAGTTGCACAATATTCTTAATTTTGCCCCCTGTACACCACCACAGTGGATTTGACATGAAGTGTTTAAGATGTGATTGAAGAGTAGACTTTCAGCTTTAATTTAAGAGGTTGGATAAAAATATGGCATTAACAGTTCCAGAATTACAACCATGGACATACAGGGTCACCCCATTTTCAGAGGCTCAAAAGTAATCGGACAAACAAACATAACTGTGATTATAACAATTATATTTAATGTTTGGAGGAAAATCCTTTGCAGTCAATGACTGTCTGAATCTGGAACCCATCGACATCTTCAGATTCTGAGTTTCCTCCTTTGAAATACTCTGCCAAGACTTAACGGCAGCTGCCTTCAGTTGCTGGTTGTTTGTGGGTCTTTTGGCCATTAGTTTGATCTTCAGCAAGTGAAAAGCCTGCTCACTTGGGTTGAGGTCAGGTGACTGACTTGGTCACTGATGAATATTCCACTTTTCTGCCTTGAGAGACTCTTGGGTCGCTTTCTCAGCTTGTTTTGTGTCACTATCCATCTGTAGTGTGAAGCGGCATCCTCTCAGTGTTGTGACATTTGTCTAAATCTGAGCAAATGGTATATCCTTATAAACATCACAATCCATCCTGCTACTTCTGTCAGTAGTCACATCATCAATAAACACCAATGACCAAGTTCCACTGGCAACCATACATGCCCATTTCATAACACTACCTCCACCATGTTTGACAGATGATATGGCATGCTGAGAATCATGAGCTGTTCCTTTTGTTCTCCACACTTTTCCTCTTCCCATCCTTCTTTTACCAGTTAATCATTGCTTCACCTGTCCAGAGAACCTTGTTCCAGAACTGGGTAGGTTTTTAGATGTTTTTAAACACAGTCTAATCTGGCCTTCCCGTTCTTAAGTGACACCAGTGGGTTTCACTTGTCGTAAACCCTCTGTATTTATTTTCATGCAGGCGTCTCTTGATTGTAGACTTGGACAATGATACCCCTACCGCTCAAGAGTGTTTGACTTCACTAGATGTTGCGAATCAGAATTCTTTCCCTTCACTAGGGAAAGAATTCTGCGATCATCCACTGTAGATGTGCTCCGTGGTCTTCCAAGCCTTTTGGTGTTGCTGAGCTTGCCAGTGCATTCTTTCTTTTTAAGAATGTACCAAAATGTTGATTTGGCCACTCCTGAAGTGTTTACTATCCATCTGATAGATTTCCTTTGCTTTTTCAGCCCAATGATGGCCTCTATCACTTGTATTGACACCTCGTATGGACTTCAGGTTGAGAGTTCCGATGAATAGCTACCAAATGCAAATGTAAATACTTGGAATGAACTCCAAACCTTTTATCTGCTTAATTTGTCATGGAATAATGACGGAAAAGGTCTTACTTGCCCATGAAACCACTTGTTAGTCAAGTGTCCAATTACTTTTGATCCTCTGAAAATGGGGTGGCCATATATATAAAACTGGCTGTAATTCCTGAACGGTTAATGCAATATTTTTGTCCAACCCCTTAAATTAAAGTTGAAAGTCCACACTTCAATTACATATTGGTTACTTCATTTCAAATCCACTGTAGTGGTGTACCGGGGGAAAAATACGAATATTGTGTCACTGTCCAAATACTTATGGACCTAACTGTATGTGGTACTTTGTTTAATGGCAGGTTGAGCTCAATGTTTTTAGAGCTCAGTGGATCTCTGAACTGAAACCATGCTCTGAAGCAACTGGGATGAGCAAAGCAGCCCGTCGAGCTGCGGACCTCAAAAGGACACAAGATCTGGCGAGGGAGGAAAAGGTAAAGTGGGTCCTTATTTCTGCAGCCTTTTTACCTACATTTACAGTAGAGTTGCTGGTGGTTAATTGCTGACATCATTCATCTTGTGTCAGGCCAGAGAGCTGTTTCTGAGAGCTGTAGAGGAGGAGCAGAATGGAGCTGTCTATGAGGGTATGTATTTTTTAAGATTCATAGATAAAGTCACTGGTAAAAGGAAGAGTAAAATTGGTAGGTGGGGTAATTCTTCCTTATATATTTCATGATAACCGTAGGGCCATTGATAATAGTGGGACCATTGCAGTGATCAGATAAACTGCTACTATGAGGTTACTATCTTTTTTGGTGCATTATATCTAAGAAAATTTTTCAGAAAACCGAATAATGCCTCTCCTATCATTAAAGAGCAATGTAACACAGGGCAGAAAAGCACCGTTGGGCTGACTTCCTCAGGTTGAAACTGTCAACTAGGTTGCAGTGCTGGCTACACCGCAGTCGTGACAAAAGATTATCCACATGTGTCAATAGAAAATAACTTGAAATTTGAGCTGTGGCCAGCAGGAAGTTTCAACCTGAGGAAACTAGCGCAACACTACTTTTCTGCTGGTGTGTGATTCAAAGGTGGGCCGTCGCGGCCAGCGAGACCTTCTCTGCTGCCCTGGATGTCAGAATCAGAAATGTATATTCACTTTAATATATATTTTCATTAATGCTATATGTGTTTTACAAGGTCCGTTCCCGTCAGCCTATCAGCGTCCTTTATTAGCATCATTTCATTGCTACTCGTTGCCTCGTTTGCGCTGCTTCCGGTGTGCTCGCGCAAACGAGAGCTTTTATTCAGTCGGATTTTCCCCGTGTCCGGTTGAAAAGGCGACTCTGAGGCCTTCAGAATTTCGAGTGAAGCCCTCCGCTGTCGAAGCAAATGGGGAGGATGTTGTCGATCGTCATATTTTTTAACCAATCGGGTTTCGAGTTTGCCGCGTTGGGCGTGTTCTTTGACATGCAGGGGGCCTTCTGGCTGGCCTAGCCGACCGCATCAGCATTTTCTGGAACGGAGGGCCCGTCCGCTAGCTGATGTAAAACTAGTACGCACCTAACGTAGCGTTCTCTTAAGATTTATTGAGGCTTTCTTTAGTTTAGATTTTTAGATGATGCCTGTTGAGTCCTGGTTGTGTTATTTGTGTTTTATGGGCTTTGTACTTGCTTGGTGGCCGTACGAGTAATTGTGACTGGTTGCGGTGGGTTTGCTCTTGTTTCGTAGGTAATGACATTGATTTGGGCTATGTGACGTCTGTTTTTGCGACGCAGCGTCCCGTCGTACCGGTAACAGTGGTAAATCCCTGATGGTTTCAGTCGCCATGGGCTCCCGTCTCAGCAGCTGGTGTATTTTAACTCTCGTAGGAGTTGAGCTCTGTAGCCCGAGTGTCACGGTGAGGCTATTCGGAGAAGGTGGTTTAGTTGTGGGAGGATAGCACTGAGGGCCTCGGTGTAAAATACTGGTGTAAATACTCAGACGTGGTGTAAAAATACTCAGACATGGTGTAAAAATACTCAGACATGGTGTAAATACTCTTTTTAAAGACTGCAGTTGGTAAGTGTATACATGTCTTTTTACGGATTGAATTATTAAACTGGTTGCCGTGCACAATAACTAGACTCAGGTATACCCCCCCCCGCCCCCACCCGTCTGGCTTTATTGAATCGTAAAGAGTTTTAAATACAGATGTTTTTGCATTAGTATTTCGACTGTGTTTTCTTCCCTACTTAAACTTGTCATTCTTACTTGCAGCAATCAAATACTATCGCAGGGCAATGCAGCTTGTGCCTGACATCGAGTTTAGGATAAACTACAGCCGCCCGTCTGACCCTGATGGCGTTGGGTGAGTAAGCTACTTCCCTTTTAACTTTTCATTTCGCATTCCACTCGCAGTAATTCTCGGCTCGAATATTGCAACGCTTTACCTCCACCGTCTGCAGTTGGTACTATGCGCCGCTGCTCGGCTCATTACCGGGGCAAAGAGACATGACCATATCACCCCTGTTGCTCCCCTCCCTACACTGGCTCCCTGTTATGTTTCCAGTTGGTTTTAAAATGTTACTGCTCACTTTTAAGGCCTTAAATGGTCTTGCTGCTACACACATTTCTGATCAGCTGACCTGGGATACGCCCTCTCGACCGTTAAGATCTGCAGATAGAGCCCTGCTGATTAGTCCCAGGTCTCGGGCTCGTGCTGTTAGAGCCCCCACACTATGGACCTCTCTTCCTGTCCAACTAAGACTAACCAAGTCTCGAGCTCCTTTTAAATCTCGTCTTAAAACGTTTGTTTTTGTGAAAGCTTTTACAAATGTTTGATATTTTGTATTCATACTTCATTCATTCATATATTATATTTATTCATAGTTTTTATTCTTACTCTTACTTATTTGGTCTTAGTATTATTTTTGCCTTGTCTGGTTTTATTTCTTTGTAAAGCACTTTGTAACATTGTTTAGAAAAGAGCTATTTAAATAAAAGTTATTTTTATATTATTCTTAATGGGCGGCACAGTGGTGCAAGAAGGTCCTGGGTTCGAGCCCCGGGATAGTACAACCTTGGGGGTCGTCCCGGGTCGTCCTCTGTGTGGAGTTTGCATGTTCTCCCCGTGTCTGCGTGGGTTTCCTCGGGGTGCTCTGGTTTCCTCCCACAGTCCAAAGACATGTAGGTCAGGTGAATCGGCTGTACTAAATTGTCCCTAGGTGTATGTGTGTGTGTGTGTGTGTGTGTGTGTGTGTGTGTGTGTGTGTGTGGTCGGGCCCTGTGTGATGACCTGGCGGCCTGTCCAGGGTGTCTCCCCGCCTGCCGCCCAGTGACTGCAGAGATAGGCTCCAGCAACCCTGAGAGCAGGATAAGCGGTTCGGATAATGGATGGATGGATATCTTTAATGGACTGCTCTTTTATATGGTGCTTTTATAGCTGCAACAAAAGTGCTACATTAATAAAAGTTATTATACTCTTATTAATAGACTGCTCTTTTATATAGCGCTTTTCTAGCTGCACCAGCCACTCAATTCGCTTTACAACATCCATTATTCACCCATGCACCCCCACACACTCACACACTAATGGTGGCGTCAACCATGCAAGGTACCAACCAGCTCATCGGGAGCGGTTAGGGGTTAGGTGTCTCGCTCAGTGACGCTTAGGACCCTTTCACACCTGCCTTGTTTGGTCCAGACCTTCGGGCTTTTCAGTTTGATCCGAACCGAAATTACTGGTGTGAAACCTCCCCCAGACCACGGTCCGGACCAAACAGCCAAACCGTGGTCCAACGAAAAGAGGTGATCTCTGTTCGGTTCGGTTCTTGTGTGAAAACCTTTTTTGGATGGTTGGGACTAGGGCTGTGATGTGAGGATATATATATGCTACGGGTAATGTGAAAAAACGGTTAATGTGCAAACTACCCGGTTAATGTGCAGATTACCCAACGGGGCGGTTAATGTGCACATTACCCGCCAGAACGGGTAGTCTGCACATTAACCGGGTAGTCTGCACACTACCCGCTTGGGCTGTTAATGTGGATAGGACGAACCACATTATCCACATTAACCGGGTAGTCTGCTACTAGGCTATATTAGCCAGGCGAGGGAGGGGATCGGGCACATTTTTGTCTTTTTTGATCGGTTGTGTAAAAGTGCATCTGAAAGGTATCGCCTGTTCATTCATTTGTCTTGCCTGATTGGCAGACAGGAATTGCATTTTGACATATGTTTTCGCTGCTTCTGCTCCTACATACTGGACTTATAAAATGGATTTGGTTCTGTTTTCCCCTTCATAAAGTGTTATTTACCAGTCTGTCCACGGAGTGATTGCCATTTCGAATTGGTTGGATGACGCATGTCATACTCATGTGAGAGTAGGCTATAGCAGCCTGATGGGAGATGGCCAAGACTGATATTTCTTTTCACCCTTGTCCAATTTGTAGGCTGTTCATTCATATCAGGGATCAGATAGAGAGCGAGGAGGAGGGCTCATTTTTGTGTTCTTTGATGCTAATAGCCTCGTTACACAAGTGGGGGGAAACGCTGATCTAAAGACAGAATGATATCGCCAACGTCTGTTCTTTCATTTACCACAACTTGTGATTCCTCAGATGGCCTCACTTCATGAGTCATTAGGCTAAAGGCCCATTGCTGATTTAAATATCAAAATATCCTAAAAAGATGAGTTGCAGGTTCGCTCCATCCACATTAACCATCCAAACGGGTGGTGTGCAGACTACCCGGTTAATGTGCAGATAACCCGTTCTGGCGGGTAATGTGCACATCAACCGCCCCGTTGGGTAATCTGCACATTAACCGGGTAGTTTGCACATTAACCGCTTTTTCACATTACCCGTAACATATATATCTCATGTGACGATAGAAACACGTCTATCGTTTCATATTATTCTCTTGTCGTTTATTTCGTTGTGTCGCAAATCACACTAATATTTTTCAACATTTGGAGTCTATTCATCTTTTGTGTGGATTACATAAAAAGTGTTCTTATTGGCTTTTTACTCGTGAAGCTTTTATTGCATTTATAGTAACGTCTCTATAGTGTGGTTGTCGTCAGCTCTCCACTGCTGTCTGTCCCTCCTCTGCTTCGCCGAGCTCTGTGTGGAGGGGCTGAGCCCTGCCGGTAGTGAAACAGAGAGCAAATGAGAAATTAGCACGGCCATAAATAACAGCAAAATGCAGTAGAGACTCCATTATTGTTTTTGTTATTTACCTAATTTATGTAGACTTGTTTAATTTCAGCTCAGGTGGGAGTTTCTACTGTTTTACTGTCATTTATGGTTGCACGGGGCTGCCCCTCCACACAAACCCTGCGTGTGCGGGGCACTGACCAGAAACTGTTTATTCACTGAATTTGCAGGAAATGTGCTAAATCATAATATGTGTATCGTTATCGGGATATGAAATGACCTCTTCAGGATATGAGATTTTAGTCATGTCGCACAGCCCTTGTTCGGACTTTATGACCAGTTACAGGAAGTTCTGGCAGGCTATCGTCAGAACCGGAAAAAGGAAAAATGAGCTGTGGTAGCACATGGGGAGATAAGGAGACCACGTTTTTAATTGAAATGTGGTCCCACAACATTATAAAAAAGTCAACTGGAAAAAACTTCTGACACTTTCCAGGCATTTTTGCTGGAGGTAATGCCATAATAATATTATTATAGCGGCAACAAAATGAATCTTTTCATTAATTTTTCTCCAGTAATTCAAATGGCAATAGAAGGCTAAAAGGTCCAGACGAAAGCTTAAAAGCTGTTGTTGAGGCAGGATAGGTTCTCAGTCTGGACTTAAAAATATGAACATATGAAACTTGTTGAACAAGATGCGGCACGGTGGTGCAGTGGTTAGCGCGGTCGCCTCACAGCAAGAAGGTCCTGGATTCGAGCCCCGGGGTAGTCCAACCTTGGGGGTCATCCCGGGCGTTTATTGTTTTATTGTGTGAAGCACTTTGTGTGACATTTGTTTGTGCTATACAAATAAAGTCCTTACAAATAAAGTCTGATTGATTGATTGATTGATGGAGAAGGCCACATTTAAGTCCCTAGTGAGATTATCAGCAGAGTCTGTCTCTACAGTGAAAGGAGGCAAGGCTTCAAGCAACTGCTGGCCAATGCAGCTAGAGTGGAGGGACCAGTGTGGTGAGTGATAATTACATCTGTGATGACATTAACAGGACAGGCCAATAATGCTTCAAATTTAATGAGAAAATGACCTGACACAGCAGATGTGGTTGGCAAGCCAGTCGGATCAAGAACAGATAAACCCTTTTGATAAAACCAAATCAAGCGTTACAACTGCAGTGAGTCGATTTTTGAACAAATTGAGTGAACCGAAAGTATTAACAAGTGCCAGAAAGGCTTTACATAGAGGATCATCAGCCTTAATGAGATGGATATTGAAATCACCAAGAATCAGAATCACATCAGAATGAGTAACAAGACCTGAGATAAATTCTCCAAATTCTTCAAGAAATAGTAAGTGCCAGGAGGTCGGTAGGGTATCAGAATATGGACTGAGCAGAGTCTGTTTGTGGCTGAGGGAAATGGACTTAGAATAAGTCTCAGAAGATTTGAATTTAGATTTATGTTTAGAAGTTACATTGAAAATAGACTTAAATATTCAGGCGACACCCCCACCTTGTTTATTCGCCTGAGCAACATGGGCATAAGTATAGTCAGGTGGGGAGGCTTCATTGAAGGGAAGGAAAACATTTGGTTTCTGCCATGCTTCACATAACCCAATCATATCAAAACTATGTTCAAAAATCAGATCATTTATTTATAAGGCTATGGTCGACAGTGATCTGATATTTATGGAACCAAATTTTACGTGTCTTGTTGAAGTGATCAGTAGTAGGCAGAACTTCTGCCAATAGGTGAAATATTAATCAGAATTAGACACCTTGTGTTATTTAGTTGACAGTTTTGAAGACCTATGCTTTGAACAATGTGTTTTCCCACTTTTGATAACATTAGATGTTTGGTTCTGTAGATTATTAGGTGCTTCCTTGCACATTTCACCACCACCAGTAGTGGGAATAATTATTAGATTATTGTGATTCACACATTTAGGAGAGGATAGCTTGGGAGCAATACAGCAGGGTGGGGAGACAGTCTCAATGTTATAGACCAAGCTGTCAATCTGATAATCTACACTATGAGAAATTGTATGACTAGACATATTAACTAAACTAGTTGACTCCACATCCGCACTAGATTTAAACCTAGCAGGCTCTCTAATCATATGCAACCTGCTGAAAGATAAGTCCCTAGTGTCAAACTAAACATAGACGGCTATCTATATTGCTAGACAAAAGGGCAGCACCGTCCCCAGTGGGGTGAATGCCGTCCACTTTCAGCAGGTAAGGGCGGCCCCAGAAATAAGGCCAGTTGTCAACAAAGCCAAATCCCTGCTCATTACCGTAACGAGCCAGCCAGCGGTTCCTTGAGGTGAGCCTACTGTACATCTCATCGTTACCCCTCACGGGTAAGGGACCAGAGACAATTGATGCCAACACATCTTTCTGGCCAACTCAAGTGTCCTGACTAGGCTAGCCTCTGTGATCTCCGATTGCTTCATCTTAACATTATTGGTGCTGACATGAATAGCAATGTTGCTGAAAGTAGTGGCGCTGTGTGCCTGGGTTCCCTGACTCTCCCTCTTTGATGCCAGCACCCTAAGATTATCCTGTGTGTCGGAGACGCTGGCCCCGGGTAAACGGTGAACCCAGGCTGGCAAAGCTAATCTTATATTGCAGGTAATGGAGTCGCCTATCTCTAGCGTGCGTTGCTTTACTCTTTCGACAGGAGCGGGAGAGGCACGCTGGCCGGTAGGACTACTAACGGGGCTGGTGAGTGGCGTAAATGGGTTTGCAGTCAGGAGAGGTGACTGCAGACCAGGCCATACGACCGGTGGCTTGCTTTTGCGAGCCTTCCCATGCCGGCAAACAGACAAATTCTGCCGCATCTGCCGACGAGGCTGAGCTAGTGCTAACAATAGCAGGTCTGCATACATTCCCACGCAATTACATCAGGACGGAGGGCATGCGCAGAAAGAACGCAGCCAGAAAGTACTTAGGTTCAATTGTTGACATGGTGCAATTGTTCTTTAGACCGGTTTATGAACTACCCGTCTGCAACCACGTGACATGTCCTTCAGTTTGGGCGTGTTCGTTCTGGTTGAGGTGTTTTATATGGAGCATTTTTTATTCTGTTTGGGCTTTTACGCCGGTTGTAATCGAAATGTTAGGCTCCATGTGAACTTAGCTACCGATGTCTTTTCTGAGCTGAGCAATGTTGCACGTAAAGAATGAGGGGGGACGTTTCTGAGCGAGTTTAGCAACTGTGGAGAAAAGGAACTTCTTTTTTTGGCAATGGTTAGCTGTCAAAAACATGAGGTACTGACCACAGAGAGTGTGTTTTGCATTCCTTTAGTTCGCAGTGCGGGCAGTTAGAGACCTCAAACTTTATTTTACGCCACCTCTGTATTCTAACTTCCTTCCTACAGGTTCGTTTTAAGCAAACGGGGGTAGTCTTGGAGAACCAAGGTGCTGATTTGGGTCGTCTGATGTTTTTGACCCTGTAATTTCTTGACAGCTCCTGATGAAGACAAATCAGTTTGGTCGTTTCAGGAATTTTTGTAGTATTCTGAGCTGTGACTGGTTTTACAGCCCATTATGCTGTAAAGCAGGCTGGTGTTGTCTGGCAACAGAGCTCAGCCCCGGGGGCAATTAGAGTGACTTCGAAGGTAAACAGTATAATAGTAGCTGTAGGTCCATGCTGTCGGCCTTTACCTGCCTCCATTTATATTTTTCATGTCTTAATAGCTTTGTAACTGCAGGCTGGTTTTACACGACTTTAAACATTTGGCCGATTATGTTTGTCAAGTTTCTTTCTAGTCAGACCACAGGAACTGCATCCTGATGTGGTGGTTTATTGTGCGGCTTTAGTCGGAGAAAGGGGGTGGACAAGCATGTTAGACTATTAGATTTTAAGATAGTGTACAACCAGTATTCAGAAGGCCAGTCAAGACTGCACAATAAATTGAATTATCGTATATCAAGCCACCACTTTCCAGATCAAATAACTGTTTAACTGGTAAATAGTTTAGCTTTTTTTTTAAGTACTTAGACAAAAGTAATGTTGATGTTTAAATGTTTCGATGTCTAAATGGCTGTGTTTGCTTACATAATTGACATAATCAACCGCAATCCTCGGAAAATATCTGTCACTCTCCCAGTATTCAAACCAAACCCTGTCTGTTTTTCGCAGCATGGCAGAAAATGATGCCGATGGGGAGATTGAGGATCTGCTCTCCTACTTCCAGCAACAGCTCGCTGTAGAAGAGCCCTCTTCCAAGATCTGTATTCCTGACTTGGCGATGACTCAGATGCACATCTCAGGTAGACCTCACTGAGCCGCTTTGTTGTCTGACGTTTTCATCAGTTTGAGTGTACAGTTGCCGGTCTTACCGTTTTGTTTTCCTACAGCCTTACCACCAGAGGTGCTGATGTACATATTTCGCTGGGTTGTGTCCAGTGATTTGGATATGCGTGCCCTGGAGCAGCTCTCCTTAGTCTGCCGTGGTTTTTACATACGTGCAAGGTCAGCTCACCATCATGAGAGATGAGGCGAAAATTTTATGCTTGTTTGTGGCTTGCTTTGCTCTGTGTGTCATTCTGAAAAACTCTGAAAAGGGAATTGTGAGCACTTTTACCACAATCATTATGAGCACTTAGTTACGTAGCCATACACATCCTCATACACACATCACAGTAATAAGTAGGGCTCGGTATCGGCAAGGACCTCGTGATACGATTGTGTCACGATACATTGCAATACGATTAATATTGGGGGGGGGTAAATAAATAAATAAAATAAAATAAAACCAAAGTGCACCCTAACATCAGCTTTGAAAGATGAAGGCTCTTATTGCTGGAAGTGCCGGTGCCTACGACTGGTCCACAGCGCCATCTACTGGAGCAGAGGCTATTTGATCACAGGGATTTGAGGGATGGATATTCAGTCAAATGATAAATCAAAATGTCTGTGAATGTTCTCATTCATCCAGGTCATGGTTATCCAAAGGAGTTGAATCAAGTGCAACTGGACTTGGTATATATCCGGCTTGGTCTGGTCAGAAAGGCACGAACTGAGGAAGCCTCTTGGATGAGAGGCGAAACGTCTTCACGGATATATACCAAGTCCAGTTGCACTTGTTTCAACTCCTTTGGTTAAATCAAAATGTTAGAAAAATAGTTTTTTTTAATGTATCAATACAAGGGGCTGGAAAAATCAAAGTATTGTGAAATGAGCTGTATTGACTTTTTTTTTTGTGCAGCCCTAATAATAAATCATCTTTTTACTGTAGACAAGCTATAAGCTCATTACTTCAAATATCTATAATTTCAGAATAACTTGCCTGAAAGCCACTAGTATAGCTCATGTTGTCTGCTGGCACAGAGTCTCCACTTGATTTGCCCTGTACACAATATAAATAATGCTGAGAGAACAGAGTCTTAATTTCAGTCATTTGAGCCTGATGGGATTTGAATTGGAGTCTGGGAGGGTCCAGGTCAACAGGCCAATGTGTCCCAATATATGGGGCAACCAAAATCTAAATTGTTCGTGAAAACTCCTTACCCCTAAACCAAACCCAGTTTATAGATAATCGTGAATGATTAAGATTAAGATCGAGATTTACTTGATTAATCCCCATGGGGAAATTCATCCTCTGCATTTAACCCATCCCAACACACTGTAGCCAGGGGCAGTGGGCAGCCGCCGTGCAGCGCCCGGGGACCAACCCCGGTTCTTCTTGCCATGCCTCGGTCAGGGGCACAGACAGTATAAACCTATGCATTTAATATGGTGTCATATTAACAAGCTGGTTGAAGTTGTCCAAATTATACAGAAACTTAACTTCACAATTGAAACAATGTTGTAGATCACGTATGATTAAAAAGAAGTACAAAATCCTAGATGATACTCTCAGGTTCATTTAATTTGCTCTTGGTCATTTATCTCAAGGGACCCAGAGATTTGGCGCTCGGCCTGTTTAAGAGTGTGGGGACGGAGCTGTACCAAACTTGGACCCTTCAAGTCCTGGAGAGAGATGTTCCTAGAGCGGCCTCGCATGCGTTTCGATGGTAATCGAGCACACAGTGAATCAAGTCCTGGAGAAGTTGCCATTGCTTCCACCGCCGTTTGCTGTGCAGATGCAGTGATGAGCAGTGTTTCCCTGCGGGTTTGAGCTTTGGACGACCTAAACCCTTCCTCTCTTGCAGGTGTCTACATCAGCAAGACATCATACATTCGTCAAGGGGAGGAATCGCTCGACGGATTTTACAGGGCCTGGCACCAGGTTGAATACTACAGGTACTGTAGATGTTGTGGATGTTGCACTCCCACTCCTGTCATTACCGTGTCATGTAGAGAGTATATACCTCCTCACCTCACCGAGGTTGTCCGTCAGGATGCCCCATACCTGCTTCCACACGGCATTTCCAACTCTCCCGCTCTTTCATGAATCATTTTTAGCTCCCATACGTTCTCCACCCCTGTGTCCCTTAATAGGCTGTCCGCATAGGTGATTCTTCTTCTACCATGTTGAGTTTTTCCATCAGCTGGTTGCCAGAGCACAAGTTTGTTGGCAGCTTCATCACTGTGACGCACGCAGTGGCCTGCGAGACGCATCCTTCTCTGTTGCACTTTTGTGGACACCATAGCGAGCTCTTTGTATAGCTGTACATTTGTCAGATGTCTCATCTATGATATGTTGACAGCCATTCTAAGCATCCTAGTACGGCATCCATCTAGCTGCTTCTGAGAGTATATAGATCAGAGGAAACACTCCTGTTTTTGTCCCAGGTACCTCCGTTTCTTCCCCGATGGCCAGGTGATGATGCTGACCACACCTGAGGACCCACTGTCCGTTGTTCCTCGCTTGTCTAGCAGGAATACCAAGTACGCCCCCCTCCCCCTTTTTACATAACTGATTATCATGTCAGATGGATTCAGAAGGTGCAATGGAAGACCTTGGTGGTTGAATCTTGTCTCTCGCTCACAGATTGGATTCTGTTCTGTATGGTCATTACCGTCTGTCACAGGAGACGGACAATCAAACCAAAGTTTTTATTGTCTGCAAGAGAAAAGAGGAGGTGAGTTTGAGGAAACGAGGACATGTGACACTTGTAAGGTGCATAAATACCTGGTTTTGTCTCTCGCCCCCGTTCTTCAAATGCTGTGGACAGTAAATCGGTTTTAGAGCCACGTGACCTGCCGTTGTTCAATGCCGTTTCCTGTTGCTTCTGCGCAATCTAGTTAACGGGTAAGCCTGTTAACTGCAGTAACTTGTCTCAACAGAAGGTGGCAGAGTTTCAAAGGAACAGGTTCTGCAGGCGGAACCAAGCGCCGGAGGCCGACCACAGCTTTCATGTGGGACTGCAGTTGACCTGTGGGGGTCGTCAGCGCTTCAATAAGCTGGTGTGGATCCACCATTCCTGCCACATCACCTACAGGTATGAGATGTGATTAGAACAGCGTTTTAACGGATTACCCCGGCTCGCCCCCGAGCTTCCAACACAAACCCGTTAAATGATGTTGCAGAATTCTCCAGAGCTTACTGCAGTATTCCCAGAGGTTCTCCGACAGATTCATCTGTATTGTATCTACTGTAGTCTTCTGTGTTCACCTGAAAGTGAAACGATACCTTCTGTGTTTTCAGGCTGACTGGAGAAAGTGTCGTCACGGCGTTTGACCTGGACAAGATGTATAATCCCTTTTTCTTTGCACGGGTGAAGAGCTACAACGCTTTCTCCGAGCACCCGCTGTAGGCAGCCGAGACGCATCCTTGACCCCACCGAGCTCTGAAGGTCGTGCAGCAGTTTACATAACACCTTCAAAGATGCACACTCGTCTGTCTGTTAGACTTGTTCTGTAAACGAGCTCAGTTTTCTTTTCTAAACGAATGAGTTTTAGTTTTTATTTCCTACATTGTTTTGGTGTTGATCACACGAGCATGTTACATGTCAGGTTTACAACATCAAGTATCACATATTTCTGATTTTCATAAACTGGACACAGTAGTGTGCTAAGAGAACGGAGTGATTCACCTGTTCCCAGCAGAGGCCGGTTCCAAACTTATTCCTCGGTGCAGTTTCCTTGTCACATTAAAAGTGGTGAACACGACGTGCTGAGTGTTTTCATTTAAACTGGAGATTCTGATTTGCTCAAAGTAAATAACTTTCTGTCAATACAGTCAAGAACAATGTATTGAATAGGGTATCTTTCTTCTTCTTTTTTTTTTTGTATTTTTTTCCCTCCTTTTTCTCCCCAGTTGTATGCGGCCAATTACCCCACTCTTCCGAGTTGTCCCGGTCACTGCTCCACCCCCTCTGCCGACCCGGGGAGGGCTGCAGACTACCACATGCCTCCTCCGATACATGTGGAGTCGCCAGCCGCTTCTTCTGACCTGACAGTGAGGAGTTTCACCAGGGGGGACGTAGCGTGTGGGAGGATCACGCTATTCCCCCCAAGTTCCCCCTCCCCCCTGAACAGGCTCCCCAACCCACCAGAGGAGGTGCTGCTGCAGCGAACAGGACACATGCCCACATCCGGCTTCCCACCCGCAGACACGGCCAACTGTGTTTGTAGGGACGCCCGACCAAGCCGGAGGTAACGCAGGGATTCGAACCGGCGATCCCCGTATTGGTAGGCAACAGAATAGACCGCCACACTACACGGACGCCCAAAAGAGAATATCTGTCCTCCTGCCCCTTGGTGTCTACGTCCCTCAGAGAAATCTTTCTTCTAAATATGTGAAAGTAGCCTAAATATTGTTGCATTGTCCTGAATGATCTGTTAGCCGCTACAGGTTAAGGGTAACCCTGAATGATCTGTTAGCCGCTACAGGTTAGGGGTAACCCTGAATGATCTGTTAGCTGCTACAGGTTTGGGGTAACCCTGAATGATCTGTTAGTCAGCTACAGGTTAAGGGTAACCCTGAATGATCTGTTAGCTGCTACAGGTTAAGGGTAACCCTGAATGATCTGTTAGCTGCTACAGGTTAAGGGTAACCCTGAATGATCTGTTAGCTGCTACAGGTTAAGGGTAACCCTGAATGTTCTGTTAGCTGCTACAGGTTAAGGGTAACCCTGAATGTTCTGTTAGCTGCTACAGGTTAAGGGTAACCCTGAATGATCTGTTAGTCAGCTACAGGTTAAGGGTAACCCTGAATGATCTGTTAGTCAGCTACAGGTTAAGGGTAACCCTGAATGTTCTGTTAGTCAGCTACAGGTTAAGGGTAACCCTGAATGTTCTGTTAGTCAGCTACAGGTTAAGGGTAACCCTGAATGTTCTGTTAGTCAGCTACAGGTTAAGGGTAACCCTGAAAGTCAGGTCAAGTTTATTTATATAGCACATTTAAAACAACCGCAGTTGAGCCAAGGTGCTACACAAACTTAAAATACAATGTAAAATAAGTGACACACTTGAATATAAAAATATATGTAAAGAAGACATAATGACATAAGAAATATAAAATATAAATAATAAAACATAAATGTTGAAGTATATTTGCACAATAAATTCATGGTGTCAAGCTCAACTTGAATTGAATGCCAGCGAGAAGAGGTAGGTCTTTAACACAGATGCAAAGTCTCGAGGGTCTGAGCAGATCTTATGTGTACTGGTAGATGGTTCCAGACATCAGGGGCGGCCACTGCAGAGGTCCCTCATCGCCCCTAGTCTTCAGCCTGGATCTGGGGAACATGTAGGAGCATCTGGTTTGTCCACCTGGGTGCTCTGAGTGGTGTATGATGGTGTGTCAGCTCAAATAAATAAGGTGGTGCCAGCCCATCTAAAGACTTAAAGACAAGTAACAAAATCTTCAACTGGATCTTAAAACAGACAGGAAGCCAGAGAAGGGAGGCCAGTACAGGCGTCATGTGATCACGCCGGTTCCTTCCTGGCAGAAGGCAAGCAGCTGCACTGTGTACAAGCTGCAGGCGACGAAGCGACGACTGAGCTACACCGACACAGAATGAATGCAGACCACCACATGCCCCCTCCCATACACGTGGAGTCGCCAGCCGCTTCTTTTCACCTGACAGTGAGGAGTTTCACCAGGGGGACGTAACGCATGGGAGGATCACGATATTCCCCCCAAGTTCCCCCTCCCTCCCGAACAGGCACCCCTACTGACCAGAGGAGGCGCTAGTGCAGCGACCAGGACACTTACCCACATCCGGCTTCCCGCCCACAGACACGGCAGATTGTGTCTGTAGGGACGCCCGACCAAAGTGTGGATCATATTTTAAGATGAAGATCTGTATCAAACCTGCGACAGGTTTGACCAGATGTTCTGTATCTCGGCACAGCAGAAATGTACCTCTCGTGCAAATCCTAGCTTTCCTAGTACACAACCTGAGTACAACAGACATGATATCGCAATTCCAAAAATCATTTGTCTCGCTACAGACACATCAGGGTTTAATCCGTGGTTTACATTTTCCGGGAATTGAACGCCGAACGGGTCAAAATGGGATTTGCTGAGGGACCAGAATTAAACTGCGCTCCACAATGTGCATGTGGATTAGGCTACTAGAACGGTTTTGGGCTCGTTGACCTTTATGGCCTCATGGTCTTACGGCCTTTATGGCCGTGTTATCTCTTTGCTCTTGTGCATATTAATCTATTATATATTATATTAATCTAAATAAGACTTCTTGTGCATACTAATCTATTATATATTATATTAATCTAAGTAAGACGTCGTGTCCACCCGTAATGAAAGTGGGACGGTTTTGTTGCCACTGATTTAGAATAAGGACGATGAGATCATGTTTACCTGACTTGTGGTGGCGGGCTGTGTCCCCCCCCCCCCCCCCCCCCCCGTCCACCCTCAGTCCTGTTTGTTTTTGTCTTCTACGGAATGAGGGGTCAGTTAGCCATTTTTCATTCAAAAAAATACAAGAAACCTCCCTTCATACCCTGGACACGGATGACGTAGGAACAGGAGTACTTCCTGGTTCCGCGACGCTGTTAACCTCCCTCACAGATGGTTAAACGCTGTGGTCATAAAAACAAACGGTTACGTGGCGGGCTGTGTGAGCAGAACGGGCCAGCGGCGGCGTTATCCTCGGACGTTGAAATAAAAGGTTATGGCCCAGGTAATCCCTGCAAAGCTGCTGGCCTTGGCACACCACGACACCCTGGAATTAGTCGCCACCGCCGTAGATGTTTCAGTTATGAGGCTGAAAGACGGGCAGCGTCACATCATTAATTGTGGATATTGTGGTGCTGTGCCCTCACAGGGTCCTGATGGAAAACCTGCTGTGGCGAACCTGAAAAACGGGGAAAGCTGAAAGAGGAAGATATGCAGAGCTCTGCACCTGGTGTCTCTCCTCTCTCCTACGCAGAAGAACTGGCTTTTCTTCAAACAAATAATCTCTTGGCAATGCTGGCCGTTGTTAATGCGGGCCTCAACTGATCCCGTATGGTGGTCCATCACATTTTTTTGGGGGGGGGGGATTTTTCCCCGCTTTTCTCCCCAGTTGTACTTGGCCAGTTACCCCTCTCTTCCATGCTGTCCTGGTCGCTGCTCCACCTCCTCTGCCGATCCGGGGAGGGCTGCAGACTACCACATGTCTCCTCCGATACATGTGGAGTCGCCAGCCGCTTCTTTTCACCTGACAGGAGTTTCACCAGGGGGACGTAGCACGTGGGAGGATCACGCTATTCCCCCCCCAGTTCCCCCTCCCCCCTGAACAGGTGCCCTGACCAACCAGAGGAGGCGCTATTGCAGCGGCCAGGACACATCCGGCTTCCCACCCACAGACGGCCAGTTGTGTCTGTAGGGACGGCCGACCAAGCCAGAGGTAACACGGGGATTCGAACCGGTGATCCCTGTGTTGGTAGGCAACGGAGTAGTCCGCCACGCTACCCGGATGCCCTATTTACATAAAATTTAAACAATTAAGTTTTAGACTTTATATATATATGCTCTTTTTAATCTACACAACCCTGTGATGCATCTGTTTTTACCACAGAAGACGTTAAAGAGATCAGAGTAAAGGCGAGAGGCCTGATCTGCGGGGTGGTCCAAGGTGCTGAAAGGACCCCGGTCGTGAACAGAAAAGATCTGTCGAGTCCTGTTTATGTCTTCTGTGGCGAGCAGCTCCGAGAGAGACGAGCTGAAGAGCAGCCCTCAAGTCGGGCTGGATTCGAAACACGGACTTGTAACATCAACTCTTCCTGTGGTCAACATGCGTTTTGTACCATCGCTCAGTTGTGTGTTCTCTTCGTAGGAGCTCATCCTGGTTCAGCCTCCTCCTGCTGACGTTCATCTGACACCCAGCAGACACTTCTTATCCACTTTCCCCTCGGGGGTGAATAAAGTATTTGTGATTCTCATTTACATACAGCCAATCGGATCAAATCATCCAAACATGGAACCGCCCATACCACCGACCCTTGCATGCGCTTGTCACTCAAAGGACGGCTCATGAATATGACTGAGGATTAGACCACGCCCTCGCTGTTCTTGAGACAGCAGTTATGGGTAAAGGTATGCAAATAAACCGACTCGTTTATAGATAAATAACAAGAGTTGTTGCTGAATATTTTATGCCGTCTTCAACTACTAATTTTGGCGCAACTTTAACTTATGCAAATGGAGGAGAGATGCTGTGGGAGGACTATAGCAGGATGCTGAATACGGAGCTGCCAAGGAAGAGGAAAAGAGGAAGGCCAAAGAGGAGGTTTATGGATGTGGTGAGGGAGGACATGCAGGTGGCTGGTGGGACAGAGGAAGATGCAGAGGACAGGAAGAGATGGAAACGGATGATCTGCTGTGGCGCCCCCTAACGGGAGCAGCCGAAAGCAGTAGTAGTAGTAGTAGTAGTAGTATAACTTATGCAAATGTGGCCTAACTTCCATAGCCTTCTTCCAGATTGGGAGGACACTGCAGGGTCGTATGGGAAGTACAGAGGAGGGGTGGGGGTGGTTCGGTGGCACTGCCATTAGGGCTTATGCTAAGCACTACTCTTCCCCCGGAGCATGCCCTCTCCACCTCCTTTACCCCCGGCGCATGCCCTCTCCACCTCCTTTACCCCCGGCGCATGCCCTCTCCACCTCCTTTACCCCCGGCGCATGCCCTCTCCACCTCCTCTCCCCTGGAGCATGCCCTCTCCACTTCATCCCCCCTGGAGTATGCCCTCTCCACTTCCTCTCCCCCGGCGCATGCCCTCTCCACCACCTTTCCCCCGGAGCAAGCCCTCTCCACCTCCTCTCCCCTGGAGCAAGCCCTCTCCACCTCCTCTCCCCCGGCGCATGCCCTCTCCACCACCTTTCCCCCGGAGCAAGCCCTCTCCACCTCCTCCCCCCTGGAGTATGCCCTCTCCACTTCCTCTCCCCCGGCGCATGCCCTCTCCACCACCTTTCCCCCGGAGCAAGCCCTCTCCACCTCCTCTCCCCTGGAGCAGGCCCTCTCCACCTCCTCTCCCCTGGATGATGCCCTCTCCACCTACAGCCATCTGCACCGTCTGCCGTGACATTTCGATAGGACTGAGTACATCAAGATGTCGCTGAATGTACTGTAGCTAAAGCGATAACTTCCATACCGGAGGACCCCCCCCCCCCAAAGGCCTCTGAAAACCAGTCTGTTGGGCGCTGTTTGGATAGCGGCCGACCGGCAGACGCGCTCCTAAAGCACACAAACAGTTGCTCTGTTCTCCCATCAAGCGTGGCCTTTATGGCACATGAAATTCCACAGACAGTGCAGTTTTCTTTCCAAACTCTCCAGTGAGGAGGAGGAGGAGGAGGAGACGCTCATTGTGACGACCATTTGAGTGCAAAGACGAAACCCTGAAGCGAGTAAACACGGAGTTGTGAGTAAACGAATAATACTACCGAGGTCATGACAAGTAGTTAGAGCTGTTTGTGCTCGGTTACAGAGCAAAGGTCATAGAAGGGTTTTTCCCCCAAGTCAAGTCAGTTTTATCGGTGTAGCCCAAGATCACAAATTTGCCTCAAGGAGCCTCACAGCAACACAACATGCTGTCCTTAGACCCTCGCGCCGGATAAGGAACAACTCCCTAGGGAACCTCCCGAGGCGTGAAGGAACCTGCACTGGATTCAGAGGGCCTAAAGTACCGCCGACAGATCTCACTTGACGCACAATGGCGTAGGGCCGCACAACGACTCGACATCCTCATTTATTTTCTTTCCCTGGTAAGATAAGAGAACATAACATACTTTACTGTCATTGTGCGGCGCACACAACGAAATTTGGTTTGGCGACTCTCAGACCAGCAACACTAGACAAGGTAAAGGATTAAAAAAACAAAACAAGAATAAACAACATTTAGTATAAACAAGTGAGGTGGTAAAAATAAGTGAGGTAGTAAAAATAAGTGAGGTAGTAAAAATGATGACGAGACAAAAGATAGCGGCGGCTTTTAAAGCTGAAGGTGGTGCATGGGGTTATTGCACATAGTCGTCCATATTGCAGCAGCTTTACTAGCAGTTAGTCCTCAGCAGCTATAGGCAGACGTGTGTGTGTGGGGGGGGGGTGATGGAGGCTACAGCTGTGGGGAAGAAGCCGCTCCTCAGCCCGTTAGTCCGGGTTTTGACGGTGCGGTATCTTTTCCCCGATGGCAAGGGAACGAACAGACGGTGACCTGGGCGTGTTGCGTCTTTGCTGTATCGTGTTGTGATGAAATTCGGATTAAGTGAGGTGTGAAATATGGTATGGTATGGTATGGTCACCATGATAAGGGTATTTTCCATGTTGCTCGGCACCAAACAGCAGACACTGCTCGTGTCTGACCTGTGCTGCTGAACGACTGGTCAAATGTCCTTTAACACGAGGAGTCTTTATGCACGCTCAGTAATCCAGGTAAGAACATCACGGGAGGTGGATCAGTTCACCCGGACAAGTGACCTCTTCAGTCCAAACCGACTGCGGGTATCCCCACCCTTATACACAATACAGTGGCATAACAGTCAGCATCATGTTTATCGGCCATGTAGGTCTGCGGTGATGTTGCCTGCCCGTGTCTTGACTCTGGAGGTGTATAAGTCCTGAATGGAGGGCAGGTTGCTACCAGTGATTTTTGCTGCAGACCTAACTGTGTTGTAGTCTGTCTCTGTCCAAACCAGACAGTGATGGATGTGCAGAGGACAGACTGGATTACTGCAGTGTAGAAGTGAATCAGCAGTTCCTGAGGCAGGATGAACTTCTTGCACTGGCGGAGAAAGGACATCCTCTGCTGGGCCTTTTTGATGATTGTGTCTATGATGGATGCCCACCTTAGGTCCTGGGAGATTGTGGAATCTAGAAGTCTGTAGGTTTTAACCGTAGACACTGTGCTGTTGAGTATGGTGTGGGGGGAGGGGCAGTGTTGGGGGACTCCTCGTGAAGTCCACTGTCATCTCCACTGTTTTGGGCTTGTTCCACTCCAGGTTGTTATGGCTGCACCAGAGGGCCAGCTGATCAACCTCCCATCTATATGCAGACTCGTCACCATCCCGGATAAGGCCAATGCTGGCTATATCGTCCACGAACTTCAGGAGTTTAACAGACAGATGTCCTGAGGTGCAGTTATTTGTGTAGAGGGAGAAGAGTAGAGGGGAGAGCACACATCCCTGGGGGGGCAGCAGTACTGATTGTCCAGGTGCTGGATGTTATTTTCCCCAGGTTCACCTGCTGCCTCCTGTCTGTCAGGAAGATTTTAATCCACTGGCAGATGGGGGCTGGTACAGAGAGCTGGGTGAGTTTGGAGTGGAGGATATCTGGGAGGATTGTGTTGAACGCTCCGCAAACAGGACCCCTGCATATGTCCCTGGGTAGACTAGGAGTTGGACGATGTAGTGCAGTCCTATGTTGACTGCATTCTCCACTGACCTGTTTGCTCGGTAGGCAAACTGCAGGGGGTCAAACAGGGGGCCTGTGATGATTTCCTTCAGGCGAGCCAACACCAGTCTCTTGAAGGATTTCATGTCCACAGACGTTAGGGCAATGGGCCTGTAGTCATTGAATCCTGTGATACGGGGGTTTCTTGGGGACCGGGATGATAGTGGAGCTCTTGAAACAGGAGGGGACTTCACACAGCTCCAGTGATCTGTTGAAGACCAGTGTGAAAATGGGGGCCAGCTGGTCAGCACAGACTTTAAGACAGGAGGGTGACACGCCATCTGGGCCCGGTGCCTTCCTGGTCCGGTGCCTTCCTGGTCTTCTGTCTCTGGAAGAGCTGGCGCGCGTCCTCAACACAACGTAATTTGCACATGAAAGCGATCATTGTTTTTGGTCATTAAGCCACTGTATTATTAAGAGGTCACTGAAATGAGGGATGAAACGTTGTTTTACTGAAACCCTCGTGGCAAGACAAGGTTGCTCACACCGATTCCTTTGGGATTCCCAGCTTTGAGGACCACTTAAAAGTGTAACTAGTAAGCAGCACTGTTGCCTCACAGCGAGGAAGGCCCTTGGTTTCAAACCCCAGGCCGTCCCGGGTCCTTTCTGTGTGGAGTTTGCATGTTCTCCCCGTGTCTGCGTGGGTTTCCTCCGTGTGCTTCGGTTTCCTCCCGCCATCAAAAAGACATGTAGGTCAGGGTTGATACTCCTGTCTGTGCCCCTGAGCAAGGCAATGGAAAGAAGAACTGGAGTTGGTCCCCGGGTGCTGCAGCTGCCCACTGCCGCTGTACAATAGGATGGGTTACATGCGGAGAACACATTCACTGTAACCAAACAACTACAACGACGACAATAAAGTGACTTTCTTTCTCGTTTTTTCTTCTTCTAATACCTTTTATAAAACTAACACTTGATCGTCTCTATCTGATGTACGCTGACATGACTGGTATGTTCACAACCATCCCATGAGCTCCCTGTGGCCTCAGACGTTATTCTCTGGGATCTCAGGCTCATCCTATACAGAGGTTAAAAAAAAAACCTTTCATAACCGAAAAGCTTTTTACAATCAGGGTCGAAATTATTAGGATGACTAGGATGCCAATAATTCGTCAGGGCCATGTTGCATACCGAAGGTGGTTTCAAAATGAACAGGACATCCATCTTCAGCTACGGGACTGAAGGACCACACAGTGTGAGACGGTGTTCAGAGAGCGGGCTCCAACACGGCTGAGAGGAACGCTACAGTAAACGGGCGTTTTCCTCTAGAATATACATGAACATGTTACGGGGGGGATCGACTGGGAAACTGAGTCTTCGCTAACTTTGGCCCCCTCCTCATCACAATCTCTCCCCCCTCGCGCTCTGTCGGTTCTGCTTATAAGACACCAGTGATGCCTGATCACTGATGGCGGGGCAAATTCACGTTTGCGGCGGCCTCACCCAGCACCGTCCATGCAGTGTCTTTGTCCACGTCTGTCTAAGTTTTGTCTTCGTTTGATGGCTGGGAGAGCCGGCGCTGGATCGGCCGAGGGAGCCTGGTCTGCTGCGTCCTGTGGGCCCAGGGACCACGGCCCTGACCGGCGCTGCGCCCGAAGAGGAAGCACCGAGGGCGGTCGTGACGACACGGAAGCGGGGCAGGCTAAGCTAACTGCTAGCCCGTGCAGACCGGCGGTTCCGACAGTCATCCTGGCTGGTGTTTGTTCCCCTGGACAGTGATTATTTTTTAAATGTATTTGTAATCATTTGTATGTTTTATACATTTGAAATATTGATACACTTGAACTACTAGTAGTATTGCTATTTTCTGTACGGAGACAATGTTTTGGTGTTCTTGTTGTCAGGGCCCTCTTTGAGGCCCCTGGGGATATTCCTGTCATAACAACAATGGGAAATACTTACAATTTTATAATTCTGAATTTATTTTTGTATCTCTAATTTGGGCCCTCTGATGGCCTGGCAGCCTGTCCAGGGTGTCCCCCCCCCCCCCCGCCGCCCAATGACTGCTGGGATAGCATCCCCGCGACCCTGAGAGCAGGATAGGCGGTTTGGATCATGGATGCATGGTTTAGATATATGTGTTAGTTTGGATATATGTGTTCTTGTAGTTTTTGGATATGTGTTTTCTGTCTTTGTGTTGCACTGCTGTGGGCTTGGGGGGGGGGGAATGAAACGACAAAGTGTTTCTGATTTCTAATGTGACTCTACCCTCAATGCACACGCTGACCAAAGAAAGAAAGCAGAAATGACTAGAGGGCACAGAGGAGAAGTTAGAGCTTTTATTCACACCGTCTCTTGTGACAGCTTAAATGCAACTACAAGTGAAGCTGCGTTCCTCTGTATTGGAATGGTGCAGATGACCCCTGACCGCTTCAGGTCGCTCCGGAAACCTCCCCCCAACGTTTCGACCAGTACTTCATCTCTAAACCTACGAACTACGTCTGTCATGGAAAGCACATACGCTGTCAGTGGATGAGGACATTGGCTTGACTAGTAGCTGTATGGACTTCAGGCTTGCTGCGTTTCATTCTTAAGGCATATGGGTAGCACAGCAGCAGGGCTGTGGGTCGGGGTTACGGGTACGAGTGACGTCTCAGCACAACGGGATACCAACATACTATGCACACATTTAAGTAGCAACAACCGTAAGGCAAAACGTACCGGTGTTTTTCAGGAGAACAGTCATAAAGTGTGTTGTTAGCATCTTAAGTGTTCTTAGCAGAGGCTGGATCGAATGTTAATTTGGGAAGCACATCATTTACAACATCACATACACAATATCTTTTTTTTAAAATAAATATATGGATATATATATACTGTACATCTGGTTTCAGCTACATATATCATTAAAATTCCATGTTTAAAATGCATTAAGAGGAAAGAAGGATAACCCTTTTAAATTACGAGCCAATTATTACGTAGAAACAACCGAGAAACTCACAAGTAAAATGTGTGTAACTGCACTAGGGTGAGGGGCATTTACTGAAGAAAACAGGACTAAAACGGGGGCTTTTCTATATCTCTGGTTTGCGTCCTTGTCATTATAATGTGATTATAAGTATGACCTACATCACCCACTACATGGGATAAATTCACAAGTCACATTGTACCAAACACAAGTAGTTCGAATCCTTAGACCCTGTTTACACTTGGCTCTAAAATGCGTTTTTTTTTGTGTGCGACCGGATCACAAGCGGACAGCGCTAAATACAAGTGTGAACGACCACCAAAACGTTTTGTGAGCCGGTTACTCAAACCACTTGCCGAGGTGGTCTGGGACGCATTTGACCACATATCTTTTGTAGTGTGAACGCTGATGCGTCCTGATGCGTCCCCGACAAGGACGTAACAGGAAGTCTGATCACAAGTGGTCAGCAGGACGCATCTGGAGACGCATGACAGACACTGGTGCAAACGGCGATGTGTCTCGCTGTCCACTTGTGAGCCGATCACCCAAAGCGCATTTTAAAACCAAGTGTAAACAGGGTCTGTGAGTCGCAGGGATAGATAGTAATCATCTGTTAGAAGTTGGATAGAAGGTGAATAGAAGCTGTGGTAGAACATACAAATTCCGCTGTCAAAATGCAATGTTCACTTGTTGATTTAGTTTTTGTCCGTAAAAGAAAAGGAAAAAACATGTTATTCACTAGCACGGAAGAGCCACTACCCAAGAATAAAACCATCCTGAGGAAATAAGCAGGAAATGGAACAAACCACAATGAGGTGTTTTCTTGCTAATACACCGAGGGTTTGAAGTCAAGTTCAGGAAGTGGGCTTTAAGTTGTGTTTTGTCTCTTCACAAGCGATGCTGCTCCTGTCGCTCAGACAGCAGGCTGCTGCAGCCGGGTCAGCATCACATGCAAACCCTCACATCTGCTGCACGTCGCAACCGCCTTCATGTGCAACACCTACCATCGCTTCTGGTGACTACCGAGAAAAGTCTTGCTGGATTGTACAGTTCTTTTTGCTTTTGCATCCTTCCCCTCTGCTGCACCATCTTTTGTGTAAAATATCTGTTGATGCTAAACTCAAAATTAGTTCCTATAATGGATATCAAGTGAACAGATGTGATCCCTCGTTCCCGTAGATCTTATGACATGTTGTAAAAAGGCGATTAAATTTTAAGAACAAATATTGGCCGTGCAAGTTAAATATGCCAAGTTAATGCAAACAGATATTGATATCTTAGCAGGTCTCCAAGATATATTTTATCTCTACCATACTGGATATGGCTGCCAAATTGGAGGTTAATTTCGGTTGCTGTGCACGTGAGCGTGGCCGCCTGCTGTGCCGCTCAGCTGTTTGGGAGCTGTCCAGACCAAACATCTGACCTCCAGCAGCTCCAAACAGTGGTGAGGTACATAAAAACATCAGTGCTGCTTTGGAGGATACAGCTCCAGAGAGGAGTGCACTTGATGCGGTATCGTTATTTAGTTTTCATTGGTTTTAACGAGGCAACTGATTGGCATTTGTTCACTTCAGGACAATTTGAGACAACTGCTTGTTGTCCTGTGAGGCCCATGGTGGCGGTTCAACCCCAGTCTGTGATTATGTTGACAAAATGAGGTCCTAGTGTCGCAGATTATGTTAATCTGCCTCACGGAAAAGGAGACGACTGGAACTAGTGGAAAATGTCAATGTCTCACAGCGGCATTTTCCCATAAATCTTTGAGGTTCTTGACTCAACAAGTGTAATTGGATTTGATGATCTCACATTAAATATTGTGACTTTATTTCTTTAAATATATATATTTTTTATTGAATATATATCTTCCAAAATGGCTTGATGGGGGAGAAATTAATCGGACACATTGGGATGTGTGAAATGTGGAACAAGTTTTGAAATCCTCTTCATATACTGCATGGGCGGGAAACAGGATGCCAGAGTATGCTTGGTATGGTACCCTTTTTATAAAATGCTAAAAAGAGGAGAAATGGATAGTAACTGAAGAGAGAACACTGTGCCCCAAATGGCACTATATATATATATATATATATATATATATCATCCATCCATCCATTATCCAAGCCGTTTCTCCCAATCAGGGTCGTGGGATGCTGGAGCCTATCCCAGCAGTCATTGGGCAGCAGGCAGGGAGACACCCTGGACAGGCTGCTAGGCCATCACAGGGCTAACACTTTCACACCTAGGGACAATTTAGTATGGCCAGGTCACCTGATCTTGGGGGTCGTCCCAGGTCATCCTCTGTGGGGCTCCCCTCCCATTCGTATATGATTGGGAGCCGCTATGGACACAAGGTCAAAGATCGACAATCCCTGAGCACCTTGAACCACCCGCTGAAGAGATGCCTCCATTGGATTATTTGCCTCTTCCTATAGAGCAGACATGGGCAACTGGCGGCCCGTGGGCCGTATTCGGCCCCCGTCCTCACTCAGTATGGCCAGTGGGTCAATTCCAAATATCAGTAATGTTGGTTTCACAGCCGTTGAAAACAAGCAGGCCATTTGACCACATTTGAACCAGAACTGGGCGGCACAGTGGTGCAGTGGTTAGCGCAGTCGCCTCACAGCAAGAAGGTCCTGGGTTCGAGCCCTGGGGTGGTCTACCCTTGGGGGTCGTCCCAGGTCGTCCTCTGTGTGGAGTTTGCATGTTCTCCGTGTCAGCGTGGGTTTCCTCCGGGTGCTCCGGTTTCCTCCCACAGTCCAAAGACGTAGGTCAGGTGACTCGGCCGTACTAAATTGTCCCTAGGTGTGTGTGTGTGTGTGTGTGTGTGTGTGTGTGTGTGTGTGTGTGTGTGTGTGTGTGTGTGTGTGTGTGTGTGTGTCAGCCCTGTGATGGCCTGGCGGCCTGACCAGGGTGTCTCCCTGCCTGCTACCCAATGACAGGATAAGTGGTTTAGATAATGGATGGATGGATGGATGTAGTGGCTCATCAAATCGAGCGGTTCGTGGTGAACCTGATTTGAATATCAGGTACTGGAGCCATGCATTTCAAAAGAGCAGAATTAAGTTGCACGTCACTAAATTGTGTGGTTGTATTCAGCGTCACTGCCGCTCTGCAGACACTATCATATTCAGAGATGATGAGTTATCTTCAGTGGAGAATACGTTACAGAGATTAAACGTCGTGTAATTCACTGCCAGACGAGACGGGGAGTTACTGCAAGAGGAAGACCAGCAGAAGAGGGAAACAGACTTTTCTAACACGGACAGTTTGTGAAACTTCACCTTTGTGTGTTTTAAAACAGTCTGGCAGGACCCAGATGTTGGCCAGTACCACATTCGGCAAGAGTGTTGCCGTGTTTTCATGTGACCGGGTCCCAAAGTCGGACTAAATTTGCCAAACTGGAGGAGTGGTGAAACACAAACCTGCCGGCTGCAGGTCCACTCAGTGGTAAAACTGTACATCAAAACAAAAACTATTGTGCAAATAGCCTATCGATAATCAGTCGAACCTGACCGCACTGCACGACTACACGGGGACTGAAGCAGAACAACACAGCAGAAGAGGCGAGGAGGAGACAAAAGGAAACACAAGACGCCGGCTGTGGTTATGTGTGCCCAAAAAAACCTAACAAAACAACAAAAACAAACCAATGGAAAGTCTCTACACATGATAAGTGTGACTAAGGACCGTTAAAAGCTCTTAGGTGTTATTTCTAGTTGCTCCCTTTACTGCAGGTGGAGGGCCACGGCGGGGAGGGCACCTGCAGCGCTGCCCGTGTGCTCATGTGAGCGTTGGTCTTTGGATCGTCTGTACAGAAAACGTACAACGTGTGCTTTCTTTTTCCAGGTGGCAAACGTAAAAAAAAAAAAAAAAGGAGCAGTTCGCTGAGCCATAAAGCGAGTTTGTCAGCGCCGGAGTGACTTTAATACGGGGCAGAAGCGTCGTCGTGCAGGGTCGGGCATGCTACAGTAGTCTTTGCTTCAATACCACGAGTGGTAATGTGCGCAAGGAACATGGAGAGTCTCTGGTTATATGTGGCTATGGCTTCTTTTTTTTTTTTCTTTTTTTTTTTTGTGTAGTCAAGTGAAGACTAGACTAATCTATGATCTCTCTCAAATGAAGATACTCATCCCTCCGAGCAGCGAGGCCGTGTGCTGCGACGACGGTGGGCCGTGGCGTCTCATGGGTTATTCCACCCTCAGCTTCTTCTGCGTGACGCCCTCCAGGGGCGACGCCCCGTTCGCGTGTCCATTTATTGATGCAACGGAGCCGTTCTTGTGCTCTTTCTTCTGAAACCTGCTGTGCTTCTTGTAGGTCTGATGAGACAGAGAGGGAGAGAGGGAGAGAGAGAGAGAGAGAGAGAGATGTAGATGCCATGCAGGTAAACAGCCATCTGAAGATTAGCCTGACAAATATGGCCATAAAAGACCACCTGGCGCACACATTTCTTTCCCCCCCCCCTTTTTTTTTCCCCATCGTACTTGGCCAATCGCCCCACTCTTCCAAGCCGTCCCGGTCACTGCTCCACCCCCTCTGCCGGTCCGGGGAGGGCTGCAGACTACCACATGCCTCCTCCCATGCATGTGGAGTCGCCAGCCACTTCATTTCACCTGACAGTGAGGAGTTTCACCAGGGGGACGTAGTGCGTGGGAGGATCCCGCTATCCCCCCCGAACAGGCGCACGACTGACCAGAGGAGGTGCTAGTGCAGCGACCAGGACACATACCCACATCCAGCTTCCCACCTGCAGACACGGCCAATTGTGTCTGTAGGGACGCCCGACTAAGCCGAAGGTAACACGGGGATTCGAACCGGCGATCCCCGTGTTGGTAGGCAACGGAATAGACCGCTACGCTACCCGGATGTCCTATATATCTTATTTACTTAATATGAATGATACAGGAAACACAGTGGTATTAACACTGTTTTTTTTCCCCCAGATGTACTCAAACCCAAGAATATCACAAAAAAGTAGTCAGGTGAATAATACGCCTACTAACAGCAACAGCACCAGCTGCATCTATTTGTTTGACTGCCCAAACACACTTTTAGGAGGGAAACAGAGTAGGAGTATGTTTTTCTTTCTAAAGAATATAATGTTTAATTCGACTTGGAAGAACAGACTGTGACAATCCCAGCTCACCTGGATGTAGAAGTTTGAGAAGAGGAGGATCAGCGTGACCATGTAGCCTATCTGGAAGTATAACCAGCCCCGAGGGAAGCTACACGGCCATATTACTGCACACAACGTCTGGGACATGGTCAGGAAGAACTGGATCTGTGGAGGGAAGCAGGGGACATGAATATAAATACAAATGCATGAGAGAGAGAGAGAGACAGACAGAGAGAGACAGAGGGTGAGAGAGAGACAGGGAGAGAGAGAGAGAATGCATCGTTCTCAATGCAATGGCTCAATGCACCATTGATCCAGTGCCTAAAATACTTCAAATGGAAGGTGAAAGTGTTGCATTAAAGCCAAAGAGAAAGTTGCAGAAAATAGTCGGAGAGCACTTGAACCTCAAAATAGCAGTGCCGAGGCAAGAAAGACTGCAAACATGAGCATCACCACCAGGTAACACTGGCGTGTCTTCCCTTATCTCACCATCGCACGCTCTGCTTCGTTCTTTCATTTCATCCATCCATTATCCAAGCCGCTTATCCCAATTAGGATCGCGGGGATGCTGGAGCCTATCCCAGCAGCCATTGGGCGGCAGGGGGGGAGACACCCTGGACAGGCCGCCAGTCCATCGCAGGGCCGACACACACTCACACACACATTCACACCCAGGGACAATTTAGTTCGGCCGATTCACCTGACCTACATGTCTTTGGACTGTGGGAGGAAACCGGAGCCCCCGGAGGAAACCCACACAGACACAGGGAGAACATGCAAATTCCACAGAGAACGACCCCGGACGACCCCCAAGGTTGGACTATCCCGGGGCTCGAACCCAGGACCTTCTTGCTGTGAGGTGACTGTGCTAACCACTGCGCCACCGTGCCGCCCTCTTTCATTTCAACACTTCTAATCCGAGACAGGATAACGTATGAATGTGTAAACAACAGTCCTCTTTCTCTATAAGGCCACTAAAAATGGAACACACTTACTACTGATATTAAGAATTAGATTCAATTTAAAAATCTGGCTAAAGCTAACCAAATATACAAACACTGTTCAGCAGCATGTGCTTGAGTTAGACTAGCATTTAAGGCACATGCACTTTTCATTGGGTTTTAGTTTTGCAACTTTGAACATTGCACCGTTAAAGTGTACTGTATATATACTGCAGCGAATTAGGGGGGCAGCCTGGGAGCTGCCGCCGCCAGGAAGCGAACCCATATCTCCCGCACCGTGGGCGACAGTGTTAACCAGTCGACTAAAGGTCTGACCCCTTAGCCAAGGGCTAACATGTCTACTTATCCTTGTACGTTACACTACTCCCCTCTTTCGGGAAGCGCGTCCCTGTGCTTCAGCATATCAGCTCCCTCACGCCTCTGGGCACACATGCTTCCGATGACCTCACGGTCTCACCATCCCACTTCTGACACCAATGCAGCAAATTCAGGGGGGCAGCCCAGGAACAGTCGCCACAGCTGGGACGCGAACCCGTATCTCCTACACCACGGGTGACAACGTTAACCAGTCGACTAAAGGGTCCGACCTTGGGTGTTAAGAGTAGGCAGATAGGTAAGGTCGGTTCTGTGGTCATTCAAAGGGGGAAAGCTGAGACCAATACAAACCTATGTGTGTTATCACTGGCTTGTCTTACGGTCATTAAAAGCTTGCTGGTTAACTCTGAAAGGTTGGCTGAGGAGTCCATTATTTGACCACGTCACATTGGTGTCAGAAGTGGGATGGACTTCTCTAGGCAGCAAATGTTGGCCGAAGGGCGTACGGAAATCACTGCTCTCGAAGAGAAGATCAGATGTCTGCTCTCTCTTCCAGATGGGAGCAGCGCAGTGCGGCCTCAGGAAGGGGGAGGCCTGTGCCCACCCCTGTGTTCGGTAGACACGTTGGGTAGTGTCCGAGGGGCAGAGTCCCGAGGAAATGGAAAATTTCTTCTCTTTCAGAGCAAGCCCAACGAAGAGCTCCTGCCGCGTCCTGCCCCGACCGTGCGATGAAAGACAGCCAGCCCTTCAAGCCATGGGGAAGCCACCAGAAGCAAGCTGGACATGATCCATGGAGAGGGAGCCACCAGTGGCAGCCATCAGAAGCAAGTTGGGCACGATTGGAGAGTGTGCCACCAGGGGGAAACACCAAAAGCAAGCTTGACACGATCTACAGAGAGGGAGCTTCAACCCAAGTTACTCACTGCCCCATCTGCCACTACTGGAGAGTTGAACACACCCTGCAGATGTGGTTCCAGTACAAGACTCATCAACTCTACTGAACCATAGCAACAAACAAGAGGACATGAGGCCATCCTGCCTCAGTCCCCTCCCTGCCTTTCACGTTCCAACCCCTGGCCAAGCCAAAACACTCCCTCGGTGAAGCTGGGGTGCTATGACGGGAGCTCCAGCTGGGAGAGATTCCTTGCTCAGTTCAACCTGATTACTAGGGTGATGAGATAGACAGAAAACCAGCAAGTAGTCAGCCTAGCAGCAGCCCTGGAGGGAGAAGCAAGGCAGGCGCTCCTAGACCTGGCGGCTGGAGAGATATCACTGGGGGCGCTAACCACTGCCCTGGGTCGCCGGTTTGGCAACACCCAATCACTGATCAGCCTCCAGGATCAACTCAATTCAAGACAGAGACACGGCCAGCAGAAGTTGGGTACCCTGGTGGCTGACATTCAACACCTGGTGAGCCGTGCGTATCCTGATATGCCCCCATCTGACATCCAGTGCCTGGCCTGGACTTCTTCCTACGGGCTCTACAGCCACCTTACCTCAAGCAACAGGTGCGGCTTGCCAAGCCACTCACCATTGAAGAGGCGCTGCATAGGGCAGAAGCGGTGGAGGCCATCATGGTGGAAAAAGCAGTAGCCCCAACGGCCCCAACACTGTGCCATCATGTGCGGGCACTACAGGAAAGTGAGGAGGAGCCACGCACATCCGTCCTGGCAGCACAAAGAGCGAACCATTTCTGTGCTGGGGCTGCGGGAAACCAGGGCACCAAAGACAGGAGTGTCAGAAGACAAAAAGACGCTTCTACCAACGAGTACGGAGGCCTGTCACCCAAGTAGCTGCCACTTCTGAACCAGGAAACGACCAAGGGTCCGCCTAGAGGGGGACTGGCCGGCCCATACAACCTCCCCCCTGAGTAACTGCCCCAGAGTTGTTGGACGGACTGGCTCTGGCTTCAGCCTCCATGTCTCCTGTCAGCTGAATGGCAACACCTGTATTGCCCTGGTCGACACCGGGTCCACCATCAGCTTGGTGAGACCAGGGGTCCTGGGGGAAGAAGTACAGTGGATGCCGACGGAAGTAAAGATGGAGACAGTTACAGGTCAGTGTGCTAGAATGAAGGGGAGAAGTAAGCTGACCCTGAAGATGGAAGAAACAGAAGTACAGCAAGAATTTTGGCTAGCAGACATACAAGAGGGCTGTATCCTTGGACTGGACGCTTTGTATTGTATTGTATTGTATTTGTGCATTTGTGCAAATCATGCATGTGTTTGTTTTTACTGGTAACCTTTCAAGGGATTGCAGGTGAAAATTAGCTTTAAGCTAAACCCGGTACAATACGTCACCTGGAAATATTTATGTTGTATTTAATATTGTACATGCTCCCTCACAAATAACTAAAATAAAGAGTAAATAAAGGACAGGCCCACCAGCTGTCCCTGCGTGATGTACTTCTTCCACCAAAGGTACGGCCGCATGGCCGGGATCGCCGAGAGCCCGTAGTAGGAATACATCAACACATGGATGAAGCTGTTGAGGGAGGCACCGAAGTAGGCTGATGAAGATGAGGGAGAGGCAGAAAGTCATTTGTCTTCAATGGGTAATGAGTCAATGAACAGCAAGTAACTGGCAATTTACCAGTTAGCTCATAAAAACATTTCTAAGTTTGGTCTGTCGGTCTTTAGGTGGGCTATTTATTTGGAATTTTTATGCAAAATCAACTACAACTACAACAACAACAACTACCACTACTACTACTACTACTACTACTTCCGGCTACCCCATTAGGGGTCGCCACAACGGATCATCCGGTTCCATCTCTTCCTGTCCTCTGCATCTTCCTGCATCACACCAGCCACCTGCATGTCCTTCCTAACCACATCCATAAACCTCCTCTTTGGCCTTCCTCTTTTCTCCTTTCCTGCCAGCTCCCTATTCAGCATCCTTCTCCCAATATACCCAGCATCTCTTCTCCACACATGTCCAAGCCATCTCAATCTTGCCTCTCTTGCTTTGTCTCCAAACCATCCAACCTGAGCTGTCCCTATAATATACTCATTCCTAAACCTGTCCTTCTTCGTCACTCCCAGTGAAAATCTTATCATCTTAAACTCTGCCACCTCCAAGCTCCACCTCCTGTCTTTTCATCAGTGCCACTGTCTCCAAACCATATAAAATAGCTGGTCTCACAACCATCTTGTAAACCTTCCCTTTAACTCTTGCTGGTACCCTTCTGTCACAAATCACTCCTGACGCTCTTCTCCACCCACTCCACCCTGCCTGCACTCTCTTCTTCACCTCTCTTCTGCACTCCCTGTTATGTTGGACAGTTGACCCAAAGTATTTAAACTCATACACCTTCATCACTTCTACTCCTTGCATCCTCACCATTCTGCTGTCCTCCCTCTCATTCACGCATAGGTATTCTGTCTTGCTCCTACTGACTTTCATTCCTCTTCTCTCCAGTGCATACCTCCACCTCTCCAGGCTCCCCTCAACCTGCACCATACTCTCACTACAGATCACAATGTCATCCGCAAACATGATAGCCCACTGAGACGCCTGCCTGATCTCATGCAAAATCAACTAGTGGGATAAAAAGGAATTGCCCCTTGTGGACATTGTTGTAACTGTATCTAGACCGATAAAAATAGTCAATGCAAACCTAAAGCAGTGATGGCAACGAAACAGTAAAACGCACTGTCGGGAAATAATCCTATTTCATTTGTTAGAAAAATGACAAATTATTGGTGTATGCAGCCAAATGTCACTGACACCGCTTTCTAGCCAATTATTAAGCAACTAAATTTGTGGGAAAACACCTGGGAAAAAAGAAAGAAAAAGGAAAGAAGGTTAAATCAGTTCATCTGGATACAACGTTTATTTACATGAGTGACAAAACATATCTGTCAGTAAACATTGCATCCAGATGAACTGATTCAACCTTTGATTTTCCTACCTGGATTATTGAGCATGCATCAAGACAACAAAAGGAACGTTTGTAGTCATCAATACATTATCAGCTGTTTTGTGTCATTTTAGTCTTTGCGGAAAAAGGCTCTTTTGAGATCGAGGGTGCTAATGTTCGTGGCCCTGAATTACTTAGGCATCTCTACAGCTAAATCGCAAACGCAATTACTTGAGTGTTTTGGGTTACTGGAGGGTGAAGTTGTTTAAACCCACTCACAGTGACCGCAGGGAACCCAGTTCATGACAAACCACCAGATGTTGAGCATGCTGGCGTGGTGGTAGATGTGCAGGAATGTGATCTGGTGGTTGTTCTTTCGCAGTATGAAGAAAATGGTGTCCATGAACTCGATGAGCTTGGAGAAGTAGTACCACCACAGCACGTTTATGATCTGAGAAGAGACCAAGCAAAGCACAGAGGATTCAGATCCCAATACAAAACATTATCATCATCATCATCATTTTTAATTATCTGTTTTCTTTTACCATGGACGACCTTTGCCAGTGTGGTTAGTATACTGTTGTGTATATCCGAAATTTCGTTTCCAGAAAGCCCAAAATGTTTAATACATGCAAAGGAATAAGCAGTCATGTGTCCTTAGGCTCTTTATGGCTCTGGATAAATCATAAAAGCAATCTGTAGTAAAAAGACATCAATAAATCCCTTTTTTTTATCATTGCAGAAATACAAACCAGTGCACATTTCACTATGGGCTGGGTTTTCTCCTAGACACGCAGGCCCACGAGGGACGTTAAAGAGAATCATCATAATGACATGGCACGGATTAAATTGACTCTCTGTCTCTGCAGCTTATCTGCAGGGATTTGCAGGTAGTGGCCCATATAAACTAAAGATTTAGATTTGGAAAATAAAAAAAGAGAGAATACACAACTTGCTGAAAGGCAAGTTACAGCAGTTCGCGTCTGCACTCGTCCCATACATGGCAATGAGAAAAAAAATGGTTGAATCATTATCTTATTGTATATTTGTGATATTTACCAAAGATATTACAACAAAACTGCTCGGCAATAAACATAAAGAGGCCGTAAATGGCCGGTCTAACCGTCTCACCTTGTTGTCTGCTTCTCCTGCACTGTGTGTGTCCTGACAATAGAAGTTGTAACCTCCATACCACACAGCAGTGACCATCTGAAGACAGAAGGATTTCACACAAATGATAAATGGATAAAGTGTGTGCAAAAACTCATGCACCAAATCCTGAGTACATAAACCATATTTATACACACAAAACATACTCAATGTACTGACAAAAATATGAAAAAATGTGAGTTCTGGCAAACAATGTGGCTATTTTATTTATTTCAAATGATAAAAGTAGAAAGAAAGACAGATGGATGGACAGATAGACAGACAGAGACAGACAAATAACCTCAATATACTTTGGTGTCATGCTATTATGACCCATTGTTTAAATACCCACTGTGACTGGTGAACAGTTACTACATTTTGTTAACAGAGGACTTGTTCATGCATTCTGTCATATTTATACTAACAAAAGCTTTGCCTTTATTCTGTCAACACCGTGACCCCTTAAACAATGCAAGGGGCATTTCTAAAGTTTATGCGCGCTTATGCTCGCCTGGTGAGATGAAACACTAAAGGTTGGGCAATTGTTTGAACAAAAGGATCAAAATGATGGTAAATGAATTAAAGCAGCATGATCTCAGTATGTTTCACACATAACTTGACAAAATGCCACTTCACCATGTATCACCCGCCTACCTTCATGTTACCCAAAGTAATATTAAAGCTAGGGCTTTGCTAGATTCATTTGTTAATTTATCACTTACTGCTGACACTGTTCCTAGCGGGGTTTTTTGGGGCCCCCCCCTTCCCCCCCAATATTGTATCCAGCCAATTACCCCACTCTTCCAAAGCCATCCCGGTTGCTGCACCACCCCCTCTGCCGATCCGGGGAGGGCTGCAGACTACCACATGCCTCCTCCACTACATGTGGAGTCATCAGCCGCTTCTTTTCACCTGACAGTGAGGAGTTTCGCCAGGGGGATGTAGCACGTGGGAGGATCCCGCTATTTCCCCCAGTTCCCCCTCCCCCCTGAACAGGTGCCCTGACCGACTAGAGGAGGCGCTAGTGCAGCGACCAGGACACTTATCCACGTCCGGCTTCCCACTCGCAGACACGGACGATTGTGTCTGTAGGGACACCTGACCAAGCCAGAGGTAATGCAGGGATTTGAACCGGCCTTCCCCTTGTTGGTAGGCAACGGAGTAGACCACCACGCCACCCGGACACCCTGTTCCCAGCAGTTTTAAGACAGCTGTAGTCAAACCTCTCCTTAAGAAACTGCATCTCGTTCCAGGGTCTCTTAATATATACCTTAGATATACCTCAGCACCAAATCCCCTCACAGTCCACCCTCTCTCACACTGACTCCTGTCTGTCTGCAAGTAAAGTCTGGATGCAGCAAAACCTTCTCAAACTCAACAGTGACAAAACTGAACTTCTCTTTATTGGCTCCAAGTCCACTCTCAGCCAAATCAACAACCTCACACTCACAATCGATGGCACTAATGTCTCCCCTTCCTCCCAGGCACACAACCTGGGTGTGATCCTTGATCCCACCCTCTCCCTTGAGCCCCATATCTGCCAAATGGTCAAATCCTCCTTCTACCACCTTCACAACATTGCGAAAATAAGACCCTCTCTCACACGCCCTGCTGCTGAGACACTGATCCATGCCTTCATCTCCTCCCGCCTTGATTACTGCAACTCACTCCTCTATGGCATCAGTGCTAGCTCTATCAAGAGACTCCAATTGGTCCAGAACGCATCCGCCCGACTTTTAACTTTCACCAAATCCTGGCACCACATCACCCCAGTCCTAAAAGACCTCCACTGGCTACCCATCTCCCACCGGATCAATTACAAAATCCTGGTTCTTTCTTATAAAGCCCTTCACAAACTGGCTCCCCCATACCTCTCCACTTCAGCCTCCCTTCTCTCTACCCCCAGGTCCAACCTCCGTGGCTTTGGTGACCGAGCCTTCTCCAGGGCAGCTCCCAGGCTTTGGAACTCACCCCCCCAAATCATTAGAGACTCAGAATCCCTCCAACTCTTCCAATCCCCTCTCAAGACACACCTCTTCTCTATTGCCTTCTCGTGCCCCCCCCCCGTGTCCTCTCATCCACCCCTAATTTGAGGCAGACTAAGGACCGAGCACTCGACCTGCTGCCCCTCCTCTTGGAACTCCATCCCCAAGCACATCAGACACTGCTGCAATCTGCCCACATTCAAGTCATCAATCAGGACTCACCTCTTCAGACATGCTTTCATCTGTGATTTATGATGTTTGTTTTTCTTCCCCTTTTGTATGTGTTTAAGGGGGAGAGCACTGCTGGCGTCGTGTGTGGCTGCTGCTTCTCCCTCTCATAGTCCCCCCTTTCCACCCGATCCTTTATGTCTGTTATGTTTATCTGTTGTCTTGTTTCACCCCGTTTATCGTAAAGCGACTTTGAGTGTTATAAAAGTGCTATATATGTTTAATTTATTATTGTTATATATTATAACTATTGACCAGTCTCTAATCTTCCATTCTTTTCTTAAGTACTAGAGAGATTTGTGTATCAACAACTTCTGACCCATATAGAAGAAAACTATCTATATGAATCTTTTCAATCGGCTTTCATGGCCTGTCACTCCACTGAAACTGCTCTGACCAGAGTGGTGAATGATCTTCTACTTGCTATAAACTCTGATTCCACCTCTGTGCTTCTACTACTGGACCTCAGTGCAGCCTTTGACACCAGTGATCACTGTATACTATTAGACAGACTAAATTGTAATTTTGATGTCTCTGGCTTAGCTCTCTCTTGGCTTAAGTCCTACTTATCTGGAAGAACACGTTGTGTCTGCTATAATAATATTATATCGAAATTCTCTGCCGTTAAATATGGCGTACCTCAGGGCTTGGTTCTTGGCCCTCTACTTTTCTCTCTTTATATTTCACCTCTTGGCCAACTTATATGCAGTCATGGAATAAATTTCCGTTGCTATGCGGATGATACTCAGCTGTATGTTTATGACGATCTTACTCAAATAACTTATTTAGAGGCCTGCTTGGCTGCTGTGAAAAACTGGATGTCACTAAATGTCCTGCTTTTAAATTCGGATAAAACCGAGATGCTGGCCATTGGCCCTGCTTGACACAGACACCAATTTGATCAAGTAACAATAGCAATTGACAAGTCCGTGATTTCACAAAGTGTGGCAGCCAAGAATCTTACCGTTACATTTGAGCCCAGCCTTTCCTTTGATAAACACATTAAAGAAATCACCAAGACTGCCTTTTTTTCACTTATGTAACAGCTAAAATTCAGTCTTTCCTGTCCATGGCTGACACAGAGACTCTAATACATGCATCTGTTTCACCCAGACTTGATTACTGTAATGTTCTGTTTTCAGGTCTGCCACATGCTAGTACTAAAAGTTTTCAGATGGTTAAAAATACTGCATCTAGAATTCTAACTAAAACTAGAACATTTGACTATATTAGACCAATTCGTGTCTCCCTCCATTGGCTTCCAATACATGTTAGATCAGACTTCAAGGTGCCTCTGCTGACTTATAAAATCCTAATTGGGCTTGCCCCATCATACCTGTCTGATCTCCTTCAACTGTACATTCCACCTCGAGCTCTCCGCTCTCAAAATACAGGGCTCCCGTGTGTACCCAAATTTAAAAAGAAGTCAGCTGGTGGCAGGGCCTTTTCCTATCAGGCCTCGTTCTTGTGGAATAACCTGCCTGCTGCTGTCAGACAATCCGAGTCTGTTGAGTCCTTTAAACTGCCTTAACCTACAATTAATTGCCTTTAACCTGAGTATTTCATAACCTGTATTGCATGGCAGGTCGGTTTCTGTCTTAATGACTTTACCAAGCACTGTTCCGCCAACAAGATTATAGAGTATAGATTACTGACTATTGCAAACTGTTCTCTTCCCTCACATCCTTTCTCTTTCTCTGAATGAGGTATTCTCCTTTCTCTTCTTCTGTGTGTGTGAATGGTGTGATGTGAGTCTCCCCTGTGTGCACGTGTAGTCTGTCCTCCTCCCAGGTCTACATGGTTATGGTGGTCGCTGCCTGGACACTGCTTGGCATCCTCCTCATCACATTTGTTTTATAAATATCTTGTAAATCCAAGAGTCTGTCCTTCTGTCAGGTCTACATGGTGATAGTTGTCACGTGGCTCAGGTCCTAGGCTGTTCTGGTGGCATCTGGACGCTGCTTGGCATTCTCCTCATCATATTCTTCATATACCTTATAATTCCATTATAATTCTGTTATCCTCTTTCAATGTTGTATTCTGCAAATTGTGTTTTATTCTGCACACACAACACCCACTGCACGTCTGTCTGTCTTGGCAGAAAGATCTCTCCTCTGTTGCTCTCCCTGAGATTTCTTCCTATTTTTTCTCCTTTTTTAGGGAGTTGTTCCTTATCCAATGTGAGGGCCTAAGGACAGGATATTGTATTGCTGTAAAGCCCACTGAGGCAAATTTGTCATTTGTGATAATGGGCTATACAAATAAAATTGACTTGACTAGATTAAGAACATTAAGGCCTTATTTTAGAAAACCAATCAAAAACATGCCAAGGTAAAAGTGAACAGACCCATTGGTCTGGGTACAGATGCAAAGAGGGATGATAGACCACGGATAAAATACGAGAACCTCTTATAGAAAGCTTCATGACATTTGTGACATTCTTTCTCTAATTTTTCTCTGCAAAGACAATAGCCCAGCCCTATTTGCATCCTGTATATCAAGTAAAGGGATATTGCAATGTCCTGATATTGATTGTGCTGCTATTGATGCACCATCTGCTCCAATCTAACAAAGCTTTTCTAATTAATTTAGAAGCCAAGAAATTGTCACCGGTATTGAACCGAACACAGACCGAAGGGAAGATCCGTTTGCAAGCAAAACATATTTTCCAACACAATGGCATCGAAAGATCCTTCCTTCATTCTTCTCCTCTAAGCCTGACATTCTGAACTGTACAAGGAAACTGCCTCGCAATTTAATTACAGCTATTATGAGATTATAAGCACTGTAGCCTGGAAAGCTCAACCAAAAAAAAAACCCAGGCTGACGGGGACTTTGATTCACATCAGGTGGCATTGATTTCGCAGTACCAAAAGTTCACCCCATGGCAGGGGCACTGTCAGAGTACAAGGTTTAATGAATCACACAGCGTGAGCCAGGAGAGGTCGAGCTGAGCCAAGCCCGGCTCCTCTGGGAGCTTACGCAACGCAGACACAAAGACAAGCCGCTGAGACTTCAGGTTTACAGGCTCTTATCAGAGCAACATTTTGAAGTAAAATACCCAGGTTTCTTTAGGGGAAGCCAATAGACAAGCAGATCCCACTGCAGTTTGTCCCCACTAAATGCTCCAACTACACATCTCGGTTGTAAAGCACTGTGGCATGATCATTTCATTCATTGGTGGAGAATATATCTATCGATTTCCCCTATTTAGTTGGCTGTTTATGTAAAATGGCAGTTTTTCCCAGCAAAACAATAGAGGGCTGTACGTTTGTGTTTGAGGACATATGAGGGATTTGATTGTCGAAACAATGAGCCTGTCAGTGTCCAGCTGTGTCTCCCTCCCCCCCACCACCCCACCAGCAGCATTGTTTTTCATGGTGGTGGCTTTCTCAGCGAAAGACACAAATAGCTGCTGGTCTATGTCTAATCTGAGTCCAGCGCGGACGTGAAAATCCCACAGTTGTGGACAGCTACCTGAGTAAATAGTGAATATGCAACTCTTGGGGTGTGGGTGTGTGGGGGGGGGGTCACTGTCACGTCTCGCCACTCACTTCCCTCTTATCTATCTGCTGTGCAGCACTGCAGTGATTCCCTACTCCCTCTGCCCAGTTCGGTGTGTCTAGCGGTGCCTGTCGACGATGGCCGGCCCCGCTTACCTCATAGAACATGTAGAAGGACAAAAGCGTGAGGCCCAGATTGTACACCACCAGGAGTCCTCTGCAGGAGAACGGCTGCCGCTGTCTCATGTACTTGGGTCCTATCCACACAATGAGGAGGTACATGATGGTCAGCGCGAAGGTTGGGGGGTAGTTGTCCAAAAGCAGCCATCCCCGGACCCGCTGATCTGGAAAGCGTTTTGTCAGAGAGACATGTTTGCTTTATACCTGCTGCTGATATAGGACATGTTAGGCAGAGATGGGGCAGGTAAAGTCTGTTTTTTTCTGGCAAAAGCGGGTGAATTGGAGTCAATGGGGAGGATAGTCAAGGCTCAGCGTTTTCGGTTTTTATTTTTCAAAGCCACCCAGTATGCCGAATTTCGCCACAAGAGGACACTGTTACATAACCTCACACGAACAGGAACAACTTTCAATCTGTGGAAACATAAAATCCGGGTGAAAATCAGTTTAAACCGATCTGCTCCTTTCAAAAAATCTGGGTATTTTTCGGTGAAAATCGGTAAAACCCGAAAACGCTGAGCCTTGAGGATGGTAGACATCTAGATCAAGATAGTAGACATAAAGACTAGACCAAGGGGTGTGTTAGCTTAACACTCTGGAGGATCATGTAAGTAACATGAGGGTGCAAAAAAAAAAAACAAACTCTCTGGCATTCTTCTATGAAACCATGACCTGTAAACCATGCAATGAAAGATGTGAGATAAAGGTTGAAGGCAGTGTATTGTTCAAGTTACGGCTTGTCAACACAACGATACGACTGACACATAGGTGGCACGACGTTATCACCACACTAATGGAAAATACTCAGGTGAATATTTGAGTTTTGTCAAAGAATTTACCTCTGGGCCCCATCCATGATTCTATGTAGGCGTTCAGTTTATGATTAAAACTCTCCATTTAGCACCTAAAAAAGACACAACGGATAAGAAAAAGATGACAAACATCCAAGTCGTACTCAGGAGTAGCTGACATGCATCCAGTGCTCAGTTGTATTTGCTCATATCATAGCTGCTCTAAAATAAATAGAGGTTTGAATTTTTTTACAAAACTCATTCAACTGACAGCTAACCTAGCCAACATTTAGTTATCAGACCAAAGTTTTTGACACACAGACAAAAGTCACATGTAAGACGATCCACAAATACAGCTGTAGAAGCACTAACAATACGTACAAGAATTGCTTGCATGGGTTTCAGAATCAGAAACACTTTGCCGTTTCATTTCATGCACTTGTGCACATGAAATGAAAGGAAACAATTTCCCCCAGCCCACAGCAGTGCAACACAAAGACAAAAACACATATCCAAAACTACAAGAGCTACAAGAACACATATATCCAAACTACCACATACTATATCCAAACTAAAAAACAAAATCACATCCAGGAGAACAAACACCAGCCAGGATGCCTGTCAGAACTGCCAGTCTGCATGGGCTAGCAGTTAGCTTAGCCTGCCCCGCTTCCGTGTCCTATCAGACCGCCCTTGGTGTTTCCTCTTCGGGCACAGCTCCGGTCAGGTACGTGGTCCTTGGGCCCACAGGATGCAGTACACCAGGCTCCCTCAGCCAATCCAATGCTAGCTCTCCCAGACAGACACTTTTGACACACCTCCCTGCACTCCACACGGCCGCTAGACCGCCCTCCGTGTTATCGAAACTTCCGGTCTACATGGGCTAGCAGTTAGCTTAGCCTGCCCCGCTTCCGCATCCTGCCAGATCGCCCTCGATGTTACTGCTTCAGGCACAGCTCCAGGCAGGGCCGTGGTCCCTGGGCTCACAGGACACAGCACAACAAGCTCTCCCAGCCGATCCAGCGCCAGCTCCCCCAGCCATCAAACAAAGACAGAACTTAGATGCAGATGTGGATCAAGACACTGCATGGACGGTACTGGGTGAGGCCGCTACAAATGTGAATTTGCGCTGTCATCTTTGGATAATGGCTGGATAACTCTGTATCACTCCAAGCTATGCCACTTTACAGCCATGATTTCTTCATTTCCTGCATTTCCCATTCTTGTTTCAAACTATTCATTTCACTCAGTCCAGTTACATCATGACACATTAACAGTGGTGGAAGAAGTACTCAGCTCTTTTACTTAAGTAAAAGTAGAAATACCACAGTGCAGAAATATTGTTAGAAGTAAAAGTCCTGCATTCAAAATTTGACTTAAGTAAAAGTACAAAAGTATTAGGATCAAAATATATTTAAAGCACCAAAAGTAAAAGTACTCATTGTGCAGAAGGGCCCATTTCAGCTGGAGCCTATGATTACTGGGATAGGCTCCAGCATCCCCGTGACCCTGAGAGCTGGATAAGCGGTGCAGATAATGGATGGATGGATGGAAATATTACTTTATTGTATTATAATTATTGATGCATTAATGGATAGTTAATGTTGCAGCTGGTCAAGGAGGGGCTTATTTTAACTACTTAGGATACTACTGGGCAGCTTGTGACCCCCTCCCCATCAATATAGTCTTATCTTAATCTATAATACTCCGCATTTATTTGTTGATTATATTTTATATTGTTAATAAGTAAAGGTATTAAATAAATGTAGTGGGGTAAGAAGTACAACATTTGCCTCCAAAATATAATGGAGTAGAAGTATAAAGTAGCAGAAAATGGAAACGCTTAAGTAGAGTGCAAGTACCTCAAAATTGTGTTTAAGAACAGTACTTGAGTAAATGTACTTAGTTACTTTCCACCACTGCACATTAACACAGTGTGCTACTATACACTGTCTACACCTGCCTCTGTAGCTGCAACCACACTGGCATACCGCCATAATATAGAATCTACATAGATGCTGAACGGATGCACATTATATATATTTTGCTTGACCCTGCCATCCTTGTATCATGTGTGTCAGTGTGCATTATGAAACTGCAAATTGTGCATTATTTCAGTAACAAATACACACAGGCAAGCTCTGCACATTCAAAGTGCCCGGCCAAGCAATGTGACCCATTCAAATGTCAGACTTTTCCAAGGGCAGTATCTGGCTCATGTCCGCTGTAAGTCTCTTTGTATGTCTTTCTTGATGCAGAGGGTTTGTGGGAACCTGAGGTGAAAATAGGACACAACTCTACTAATTCAGGGTTACCAGAATGACCCCGGACATCAGAGACAATAATGTGACAGGCTTTGGGCTAGACTTCTCAAATTTAGCTAAAGCAGCCTAATTCAATCCCCATGTAGCTCTTGTACAACCCGTTTCTACCACTTATGGATATTATCATTACAGTTGAAGAGGTCCACCACTAACAATGGCACAACTGCATACATATATATAATATGCATAATATACATTGATCTTACTTAAGATACTGAAATATTATGTTGAACTCATGTAAACACTATGATTAGATTATAATAATCTGAGTAACATCCAACGTGTAACATGAGTAACATCCATTATGATAGACGTGTACTGTATAATAGGAATGAACTCTGGCTAAGTAAACACTGGACAGCAGATGAAATACATAGCAATTTGAAAGCAGTGAATAGCTATCCAGTGTTAAACACATGGTGGATGAATAAATACCAGATGTGTAGATTACACCACCTACACCAACAACTGCATTATACCAACCCCTTGTTTATAATGAGGGCCATTTGTCAGGTAGTATAGGCATGGCGCACAAAAACTTTATACAGAAACAACATTATCAGGAAGACAAATAGTAGATTTTGAACAATCGGTGTCTATTTCTTTTCTCATCACTTCAGTAAGGATGCAGGAGCCTTACTGAGCACTGAAGAGACAAGATCTGCAGCTCTCCAACAGACTTTCAGCTTCAACTTTTCTGCAGGAGACCATTACAATATAAGCAATACCCTGACCTATATATATATATATAATCCAGCGAGTCAAGTAAATTCTTGACAGCTGACAACTGCTTATGGCATGAAACAGGCTTGCACTGAGAATTTACTTGACTCAATGGATTATTCTGCTCCTTATTTGTCGAGCACTTTTCCTATCGTTGAGTGCTTCTTTTAACAAAGTTATATATATATATGTATATACATATATAAAGAATTTACTTGACTCACTGGATTATTCTGCTCCTTATTTGCTGAGCACTTTTCCTATTGTTGAGTGCTTCTTTTAACAAAGTTATATATATACATATATAAAGAATTTACTTGACTAACTGGATTATTCTGCTCCTTATTTGTTGAGCACTATCCCTATCGTTGAGTGCTTCTTTTAACAAAGTTATATATATATATACATATATATATACATATATACATACATATATAAAGAATTTACTTGACTCACTGGACTATTCTGCTCCTTATTTGTTGAGCACTATCCCTATCGTTGAGTGCTCCTTTTAACAAAGTTATATATATATATATATATATATATATATATAAAGAATTTACTTGACTCACTGGATTATGTATAAATCCAAACTCCAGCTGCTTCTTTCTTCTTGCACTAATCACTTTTCTGCCAGACAACATCCCTCTGTACCAGCCTCGCCTTAGTACGCCGTCCTTTACACTACCTTGCGCTGTCTCCATTAGCTTCATGATCTCCATTAGCTTCATGATCTCCGTTATCTCCATTAGCGCATATTACCTTGCATTAGCATGCATTAGCTTACATTAGCTTACATTAGCTTGCACGGGCGGGCGTCAGACATCGCGGTGAGCCGGCTCAAAAGTAGCGCGGAGCAACGCGGGACGCATCCCGTCGCGTCTCCATCCCTTCCCCCCCGGTCGGCGCACATCGCCAACACCCATCCGAAGTTGCCGTCTTCCGCCGGCACTTTTCAGCCAAAACGACGACTTTTTTTGGGGGGTGTTTGCTTTTTTTTTGGTACGACCGGCGGCTCAGCAACAGAGCCATCGCATCCCGCCGCTCTCTTTAGCGGAGCACGCGCTGTACACCATAGAAAAACCACAATTTCATTTAAAGACACACAAACATATATATACACATATATATATACGTTTAAAGGCGCGTACGTAGACAAACTAACGCCGTCTTATCCGGTTCCCCTTCCCCTCCGGGCGCCCGCGTCTCCTCTTTCCGGACAGCGTAGAGGTCACCGGTTTCCAGCATCCCCCCCTCCCCTCCCCTCCCCTCCCCAACTACCCGCCGCTCTGACGCCATTCTGGGAAAAGAAGCGGAAAACCCGCTCCCGCCCCCCGCTCTTCGGATTTAAAGTACAACAAAACGCAACGAACACATTTAGGGGGGAGTGGGGAAGGGGAAGTATAGCCGCCGCCGGGGGGGGGGGGGATTTTATCACCTTACCTCCGCGGAAACGAGAGTGTGGCAAAACCTCGGCTCGTCCGGTCCCGATGTGAACGCCTCGGCGTGGCTCGCGGAGCGCTGAGTGGGAGGAACGCGCGCGGACTGGCCCGCTGCCCTGCGCGAGCGGGGCCCCCCGGTTGCAAAAAAAAAGAAAACGTGCCAGAGAGACACAGAGAGAGATGGAAGGATACGCCGATGCCCGCGGAGGGCCCCGGGGATCGGCGCACGATTACACAACCTGGGGCAGGTCAAGCGTTTATTGGGGTTGGGTGTTCCCTTTTTTTGTTCTTGTTGAGGTGTATTTATCTGAGGAGCAACGTGAGTTTTTAACCCATAAGGAACCCATTTTTTTTGGGGGGGGGGTGTCCCTCACTTCTACAAGGGGCCCCGTTTCAGATTGGGGGTTCAGGGTTAAGGATAGGCATGTGGCTCTGACGGTTAAGGGGCTCGTAGGGAATGATTGTAGTCAACGAGGGGGGTCCTCGCAAGTATAGCAGAACGAAGCGAGAGTGTGTTAGCTGAATCACTGGCTGCTGCAGAAACAGGGTCAGAACAATGGCGTGTCCGTGTAATTTTGAAATAAATGTATGACACTTCTGTTGGCCCGAGGACAGTCGATGACGTGTGAGGAAAGTATTTATCGGATTGCTTCAAAACGCTCCTCGCTTGACTTTGACACACCTAAACGGATTCCTCTGGAATCTGTGCGGGTCAGTAGTCACATGCCTTTGCACGACAGACCTGTGACTAACCCAAGTGTTGAAATGAGTAAACCAGTGACTGCAGGCTGCAGAAAACCGTCTATGAACCTTGGCCCCATTTCATGTTTTAAGACCCCACATCCTGCAAATAAAAAAACCGCTTCTCGTCACAAAATGAAGCACTGCGGACATCTTTAAATCCCATGAGTCATCCCACCCAGAATACCGGCTAGGTGGGCAACGCAGCTCTTGTGCTCGCTATTTCCGTAAGCATGTGGGTTTAATCATTGTCTAGTGAGGACAAGTAAAGCGGTGTTGTCCACCCTGCCACGGATCAGCACAGGAACATGAAGTCACTGTCGCCACCTAATGGATGGAAAACCAGGTGAACAACAAACTAAGTGTCCTGTCACGAGCCAGATCTCACCAAAGCATGAAGAACCTGCCCAGAGGCCACTGGAGAACAGATCATTTGATGAGCCAATCAATCACAGGGGCTGTTTCATCACCGCTTCACAGTCGTTTCAAACCTTACCCAACCACAAGGTTGTGTAAGAAAATGACGCCTTTTAGAAAGTTACTGGGGTAAAGCCGAGGACATTTGTGAGCTTACATCTCAACCCTCAAACGTCAAGAAGGTGCTTTATCCAACACTGTAAATACGAAAAAGAAAATGGATGGCTCATCTAGAAAGCTGTGGTTAGACAAAACTTCAGTCTTTCAGCTGCCCCGATCAAACAATCAAAACAGTACATTTGAGTAACTTCAAAACAGAATCCTAAAAATCATTGAGTAGGGGGCGTCCGGGTGGCCTGGCGGTCTATTCCGTTGCCTACCAACATGGGGATTGACGGTTCGAATCCGTGTGTCCCTACAGACACAATTGGCCGTGTCTGCGGGTGGGAAGCCGGATGTGGGTGTGTCCTGGTCGCTGCACTAGCGCCTCCTCTGGTCGGTTGGGGCGCCTGTTCGGGGGGGGGGGTGTGAACTCGGCGGAACAGTGTGCTACGTCCCCCCCGGTGAAACTCCTCACTGTCAGGTGAAAAGAAGCGGCTAGCGACTCCGCGTGTATCGGAGGAGGCATGTGGTAGTCTGCAGCCCTCCCCGGATCGGCAAGAGGCGGTGCAGCAGCGACCAGCACGGCTCGGAAGAGTGGGGTAATTGGCCAGATACAATTGGGGAGAAAAAAAGGGGGGGGGGATCTGCCATACAACAGCTGGACACTAAATCTCTCTCACAACATGGAGCCAGCACAGTTCAATGCTGTACAGGTTTATTCGAAGCAGCCTAACATTGCAAACAGTCCTCCGCTATTTTCAATTAAACGTGAGTCTACTTTGAGGTTCCTAGTACACTGTCATCACAGCAGAGCAAACAATTTCTTTTTATAATGCAAAAAAAAAGATTTCTACCCAATGCCAAGAAATGTTCGTACCTGATCGATGAAATACCCATGTTAATGCTTTTCAGATTGGAAGTATTTACAGAACATGAGATTAAAAGCCAACTAATTTACAACTGGTGAACTACATTTACATTCTCACACAGATAAGATTAATTTATCAGCAGAAGGGAAAATATGTACACATCTGATTTCTTATCTTCCATGTTCTCGTCCTATTAAAATAACTTTATGATCATAAAAATCTGATACAGTATATACAATTTTGACGCAGATGTGTTTCTTCACAATGCACTCGTGCTGCTCTGAGTTGTCTTCAAATTCACTTTGTTTGGACCTCGTCAATGCCAAGCCTTCGATATTTGGTTTTTTTGAACACAAAGTTTAACATAACATGATAACGCGATGTTATCTAGCGTGTGTTTGTGTGCATGTGTGAGTGATGACAGCACATTCCTGACAGCATATATCTCATTTGAACCTATTGATGGGGTCTCCAATGAGTTCTGGGCATCGCTCTTCTCCTTTCGCAATCCTATCACACCTCAGCAGCAGGTCGTAGTTGATCTTATCAGTTATAACGCTGTCTTGCTTGTACTCAGGGTGATCCGCAACAAAAACCCTCATCCACTTGGCCATGGTCATCAGGGAACCTGTTTTCAAAAGGAGCAAAACAGGGCATAATGATCTGTTGTGTAGCGGTACAAAAGAAACTGTGCTTCTGAAGAAACAGAAATGATACTTCTAAGATACCTGAGGCACGTTTCTTGATGAGCTTCAGATAATTCAGAATGGTGCACCTCGTGTCAACATCCACCTCCATGTTTTCCAGGTAGCAGTTGAGGATTGGGATGAGCCCTTGAAATACTCCCTCCTGTTGGTACAAAGAAAAGCGGATGGTTTGACGCCGGGTGTGTGAGAGCGAGTATAACGTCACTAGAATTGGCACAAGACCTGCGTGGGTACCTTTCCGTTGATGATTGTGTCAATGGACATCAGCGTGTACTCCTCGTTGCCACCGTCGATCTCCAAGCCGTTGTGAGCCGAAGAGGTGCCATCAAGGACAGGGTTGCAGCCTGCAGGCCAGAAAACATGAACACACGAGATGATCGTATCCATTCACACTTCATTCGGAGAACAAATAAAGCTCTGGCGGTACTTTCTTATCACCTTTGAAGATATCCTTTCTGAAGTAAAACATGCCCTCCTGGACTGCGTTCCTCTTCTGTGCAACCTTCATGTTTTCGTCAACCTGATGGTGCAAGACATTAGTTTCAGAGAGCTGCGAAGCAAAGTTCCACAATTGCATCATATGGTGGTAGGATCTTGCAACTTTAAATGCTACAGCAGCGCTACTAAATCTAATACATGGGTCTCAGTAAAACACACATAAAGGGCTTCTTCCCAAAGGAAAATTGATACTGGAAATGTGACTTTTTGCACCTTTGAAAGGGGGATCAGGAAGTCCAGCTTATAGGATAAGATCACTCTAGTTAGCAGCACAATAAAGCAAACGTATGCAGAGTTTTCAAAATCAGTTAACTGGACCTGGGGGAGGAGAAAGAGTACGTGAATATAAATAAGACGATCTTAATAAACCCTCAGAGTCAGCAGCAAATACAACCAATTTTCCACCCAGGGCATGAAAAGAAGTGTAACAAGGCGTCAACGCCGTCTGCAAATACCTCCATAGGGCGGAACTCAACTCTCCAGCCAATATCAGAGTTCGGAGGCGGTGGTTTGAACCTCATTGTTTGCCAGTTGGTTGACTGTATGTTCTGCAAGAGATCGATTGGTCAGAATGTACCGACGTAGCACATTTTTTAAACGTGAAACATGAACCTCTTCAAGCAAATAAAAAAAGGGTCAAGCAAATGTCTCTATTATTCCATACTAATACTAGTACAAGTGTGTGTAAGTACACAGGGGTGAGACAATCACTCATCCTACCCTATTGTGCTGGGGATGAGTGTGTGTCTCAGTTTTTGTATTTGCGAGTGTTGATGGGCCATGCTGGATGGAGACAGCGGCCAAATATGTGTGAACACATAGACCTACTGCAAAAAGACTAGGCCACGCCAAAGACAAAGTTATGAATAGCAGAAGGAAAATGAAAATAATAAACAGCATCAAAATAAAACTATCACTAAGCAGTACTAACAGGTAGTTTTTGAGAGAGCACCTGAAAACGCCTGCATATGAAAACTGATAAATGCAGAGAGGTCCACAGAGAGGGATGAAGATGTTCACAGACACAGGATTCCTCCTGAACACAGTGTGAACGCAGTTAACTCTGATGTCACTCCTACCTCAAAGTGGTCGGACTCGTTTTCATCGTCCAGGTTTATTTTCTCCTCGAAGAGCGAGAGCGGATCGCGGATGAACAGGTGGGCTATGTGTTGGGCCAGCAGCTTGTCAATCCCTGTGAGCAGAGGACCGATTGTTTATGCTACACTGTACATGTGCAAATGATTGTTAGCCAAAAATGAAGCTCAACAACTTCACAGACTTGGATTCTCACGTCGGTGCCTGCCTATTTCTTCATATTTTGTTGTCATTACAAAATCATTATATTCTTTTGTCACTTTTCTTTTGGCCAAAAGTATTGTACCTGCACTCAGCAGCTGCTTGTAGATCTCCTCATCTATTGTCAAGTCGATGTCATTGTACTTCTCGCCACAGCTGGATAGGTAGCTATCAATGGAATCATATCTGGATTTGAAGATTCGATATTTGTTGTTTTTCAAAGGCTGCAAAAAGGAAAAAAAAGAAGACATTTTCACTCTCAGTGTATCAACTTAAAGGACGCTTCCTTCTTTTCTTTTTTAAATTTTATTTCTGATTTTTCCCCTTTTCTCTCAATTTAGTAGCCAATCAATCCCTATTTTAATTCAAACACCCACCCTCGTACTGCATGCGTTCGCCAACTGCATCTCTCCGGCCGGCAGTCTCGAAGGAGACGCCTCCCCACTTTCGTGACAAGGCGACTCCAGGCCGAACCACTGCTTTTTCAGACACACACAGAGACGCATTCATGTGACGAACACAAGCCGACTCCGCCCCCCTCCCGAAGACAGCGCCGCCAATTATTGCTGCTTCATCGAGTCCGGCCATAGTTGCATCTGACGAGACCGGGGCGTGAACCCCGGTCCCCAGTGGGCAACTGCATCGACACAGGGACACTTCCTTCTAAAGTGATACCTAAATGATGATGAACAGACGTCCCGCCTGACCAGAGGAGGCTCTAGTGCAGTGATCAGGACACATACCCACATCCGGCTTCCCACCTGCAGACATGCCCAATTGTATCTATATGGATGCCCAACCAAGCCGTAAGCAACACAGGGATTCGAACTGGCGATCCCCATGTTGGTAGACAACGGAATAGACCACCACGCTACCCGGATGACTCCGTGTTTTTTTTTTTTTAAGATTCATGATGACAATACATTTTTTAGGCTACGAAATGGCTCCGTACAAAAGAAAAAGTAGATCTAAGGGTAGAAATTAAAATCAGAAGATGGTCTTGTACACAAGTTGTAGTTGTTTGCTGAGTGTGAGGCCCCCAGAGGCCCATCTGGAGTGCTTCAACCACGCCTTCTGCCTTTGGGTTCGAACGCAGTACGAAAGAGGTTGTAAGGGGAAAAAATAAAAATAAAATCATGTACAGCAGACTGATAATTTCACCTGGTGAAGCCTATTGTGGAGGATCAGCTCTGCTTCTTTGGTTCCGTATGGTATTTTAGGTACAGATCACCAGAGGCTCTTATTGGAAATGTTTCAGAAACTACAGACCAGTATTTTTTTTCCCCCAGATCAGCACGCTCACCTTCAGCCCCCTCTCTTCCTGTGTTCGGTCATCTACTGAAGCAGAAATAACTCCCCAGCGACAATCGATATCTGACACATAGCCCCTGTAGAAAGGTGAGGCAGCGCTCAAAGCCATCTATGAAAACAGCAGAGAAAACAAGTTTCATAGCTTACTGATTTAAGAAAATAACTTTTTAAACAAAAACACAACCAAAACCACCAATAAAACCCCTTCACAAGTTTACATTCACTCCCTCCATCATTTGTAGTAGAAGCTGGTCTATAAGTCTGTGTGTCTCGGGTTTTACAGGGCTTTATCTACTCACCACAATAGGGCAGAACGTCGCCAGCTGGTCGTAAAGGTACCTCGCCTCATCAATGCTGCAGGCCTGGAAAGTCACCTGTGAACACATCATGAAAAGCCAACGAGGCGAGTTTAGAATCTGACTTGCCAGGGCAAAAATAGGGTCAAATTTGACAAGGCTAGGTTAAAATCTAGCATATGGCTGGACCGTGTATGGTCAATGTTGGAAATTGTGGTCAGTTTGTTACAGGGATAGTCAGTGGTAGTGTCTATAATGTGAATTCCTGGATATTAAATGTTCATCTGCAAGTTTCTGTAGTGCTCCCAGTAATTCTCTTTGTTAAAATGTACTGAAGCAGCACATCACATGACATGGTTACACTACGTTAGAGTTATAAAAAAAAATATATAAGTTCAGTTGCAAGAACAATACTTTCCACTCATATCTTGGGAAGTTTGATTTGAAAAAGAACTTAATTTAATTGTAATTATAACTATTCTGATTATCTGTTAACTCCCCCTCCTCTTTCATCTGCTTCTATCTGTGGATGTCTCTGGTTTTTCTAAGACTCAGTCTGTACTGAGTGTTTTGTCAGTGATTGTTATTTGGAGTTCTTTAACCGTGGCTCTCCCTCATGCCACTCGCTGCATAGGGAGCGGTATTCTCTCCTACTCTGCTCCATGCTGGACTGTTACGGTACGTAACCAGATGTGGAAAGAGCAACAAAATATTCTGCTACTAGCTTTTCAGTCGTACCCACGAGCAGCAATATATTGTGTTTGTTAGCATGCGTTATCTATCTGCCAAGCAATCATGTGACGTCGTTGGTCACCTGATCCAGCGGCACAGTCATGTCAAACATGATCACTCAGTCAGTCAGTCAGTCAGGCAAGTCAGTCACTCTAAACATGATTACTCGGCCTGTCGGCAAGTCCAGCCAAATTTACAGTACATTGTGATCACAACCTAGTGAAGAAAAAAGAAATCTGAATTAGATACCTTCATCACATTAAGGGTCACGGACCATCAACAAAACACATCATCAACATACAAGCAATTTTTTTTTTTTAACTAATCACCTGAAGACAGCAGTTGCCCATTCCAAAGCCCATCGCGTCCATGTAGATGTGATCCGGGAGAGCAGCTGCAGCCGCTTCGCCGTCATCCTCAGGGAATTTCTCCACAAACGGAGATGGAGTGTTCTTGTCTTTAAAAACTAAAAATACAAGAAGATGTTGCTCTAAAACTGCATCTAGGATACTCTGCATATTCCTCTACAGCCACAGCAGTTAAGGAATGAAAATGCTCATGGATCACCACTACTCAATGTTGACATAAATATTATGCGAAACCTTGGACCAACATAAAAATCTGGATAACAAAACGACTCTTATGGTCCAATATAAATATTTAAAAAATGGCAGATGTAGAATATAAACGGGATATTTTCCTCGGATAGTCTTAAGACACCAATAAGGAACACTTCAGAAGGATCAAGTTTAAGGAAAGTTTAGGGATAGAATAGTTTGTGTAGTTCGCTCGAGGAAACGGTCACATTCTTCCTATACTTTGTTTTCATCTGTACTTACTTGGCACATTGATCACCACTTTCTCTCCTCTTCTATGACGTATGTTTCTGGTAAGGGTACTGAAAAAAAAAAAGGAAAAAAAAGCACAACCGCACAATTAATCGATTGAAAACACTCACATACACAGGCTAGGATGTGAATTGCCCTTCGAAACTACTGTCACCCTAACTAAAGGTGAGTCAAAACGCAATATAGGTTATGAACAAAAATTGCCTTGACTCTACATTATTGTGTAATTTGTGATCAAACTGAAAAGGGAAAATGTGCCGATTTTAACATTTCTCTGTCTATCTGCGACAGGGATGGCACAGTAGAAACATCTCGGGGGGCAAAAAAAAAAAAACTAAAACTAAATACAATCTAGCAGGGTTTCTAACAGGGACAGGCATGAGTACTCGCAAGTGACCGCAACGATCAGTCATAACATAATAAATGTGTGAATGAATGTTTATCATATACATATACATATGTATATGTATATATGTACCCCCTCTGCCGATCCGGAGAGGGCTGCAGACTACCACATGCCTCCTCCTATACATATGGAGTCACCAGCTGCTTCTTTTCACCCGACATTGAGGAGTTTCACCAGGGGGACGTAGCGCGTGGGAGGATCATGCTAGTCCTCCCAGTTCTCCCTGCCCCGAACAGGCACCCTGACTGACCAGAGGAGGCGCTAGTGTGGCAAACAGGACGCATACCCACATCTGGCTTCCCAGCCACAGACACGGCCAATTGTGTCTGTAGGGATGCCCGACCAAACCGGAGGTAACACGGGGATTCGAACCACCGATCCCCATGTTGGTAGGCAACGCAATAGACTGCTACGCTATCTGGACACCCCCCATAAAAAATTTCTTTATCTAAAATTTAGTGATTGGTTACAGTGACCGGTGACACTGGGGGTGGGAACTTTCGGTCCACTGAGACTGAACAGATGACAATCATTTCAGAGACTGTGGAGCTGGAACCTCTTCTAGGCCAAAGCTGTGGCACTAGCTATAGCAAGCTACCAATGGCTTCGAAAACGTGCAGTGAGGTGGGGAAACACTAACAAAACTGAACAAAATACAGTGCAGTGCAAGTTGTGCAGCGCAACACTTTCATATAACTCTACCGCTAGTACAATGCGCTATCATCTTGCAATTAAACAAAAAATGTCAAGCAACAACAAAGATGCTAGCCAGATACGAGTAATGTCTTCTACTACAGTCAGACATACAGTGCATTCGGGAAGTATTCACACCCCTTCACTTTCCCCACATTTTGTTATGTTACAGCCTTATTCCAAAATGGATTAAATTCCTTTTTTTCCCCTCATCAATCTACATACAATACCCCATGATGACAAAGCAAAAAAGGTTTTGTAGAAATTTTTGCAAATTTATTAAAAATAAAAAACTGAAATGTTGCATGTACATAAGTATTCACACCCTTTACTCAGTACTTGGTTGAGGCACCCTTGGCAGTGATTAGGCCTCAAGTCTTCTTGGGTATGAAGCTACAAGCTTGGCACACCTATATTTGGGGTATTTCTCCCATTCCTCTCTGCAGATCCTCTCGAGCTCTGTGAGTTTAGATGGGGAGCGTCGCTGCACAGCTATTTTCAGGTCTTTCCAGAGATGTTCAATGGGGTTCAAGTCTGGGCTCTGGCTGGGCCACTCAAGGACATTCACAGACTTGTCCTGAAGCCACTCCTTCATTGTCTTGGCTGTGTGCTTAGGGTCGTTGTCATGTTGAAACGTAAAGCTTCGCCCCAGTCTGAGGTCCTGAGCGCTCGGGAGCTGGTTTTCATCAAGGATCTCTGTACTTTGCTCCATTCATCTTTCCCTCGATCCTGACTAGTCTCCCAGTTCCTGCCGCTGAAGAACATCCCCACAGCATGATGCTGCCACCACCATGCTTCACTGTAGGGATGGTATTAGCAAGGTGATGAGAGGTGCCTGGTTTCCTCCAGACGTGACATTTGGCATGCAGGCCAAAGAGTTCAATCTTGGTTTCATCAGACCAGAGAATCTTGTTTCTCATGGTCGGAGAGTCCTTTAGGTGCTTTCTGGCAAACTCCAAGCGGGCTGTCATGTGCCTTTTGCTGAGCAGAGGCTTCCGTCTGGCCACTCTACCATAAAGGCCTGAATGGTGGAGTGCTGCAGAGATGGTTGTCCTTCTGGAAGGTTCTCCCATCCCCACAGAGGAACGCTGGAGCTCTGTCAGAGTGACCGTCGGGTTCTTGGTCACCTCCCTGACCAAGGCCCTTCTCCCCCGATTGCTCAGTTTGGCTGGGCAGCCAGCTCTAGGAAGAGTCCTGGTGGATCCAAACTTCTTCCATTTACGAATGATGGAGACCACTGTGCTCTTCGGGACCTTCAAAGCTGTAGAAATTTTTTGTACCCTTCCCCAGATCTGTGCCTCGATACAATCCTGTCTCGGAGGTCCACAGACAATTCCTTTGACTTCATGGCTTGGTTTCTGCTCTGACATGCACTGTCAACAGTGGAACCTTATATAGACAGGTGTGTGCCTTTCCAAATCATGTCCAATCAATTGAATTTACTACGGGTGGACTCCAATCAAGATGTTGAAACATCTCAAGGATGATCAGTGGAAACAGGATGAACCTGAGCTCAATTTTGAGTGCCATAGCAAAGGGTGTGAATACTTATGTACATGCAATATTTCAGTTTTTTATTTTTAATAAATTTGCAAAAATTTCTATAAAACCTTTTTCACTTTGTCATTATGGGGTACTGTGTGTAGATTGATGAGAAAAAAAAGGAATTTAATTCATTTTGGAATAAGGCTGTAACATAACAAAATGTGGGGAAAGTGAAGGGGTGTGACTACTTTCCGGATGCACTGTACATGCAATGCTAGCAGAGTTGAGAGAACAATGCAGCCAACAGCCGAAATGTTAGCCAAAGTTTTGCTGCCTCTACGTTTTGTTGAGGGGGAAGCATTAAGAGAATTTAATGAATTACCTTAAGCCCCAATATGACATGCTTTCTTCACAGGAAAAATAAGCAGGTTGTCTAATATTCGCCTCTTTCAGATATCCTGGACAAATGAATTCTGGTTTATTTGGCGAAAGGACCGAGCTGTGTGCACCCTCTGCTGCAACACTGTCTGTCAAACTTCAAGTGTAAAACATCATTCTGAAACAAGGCAGCAGAAAAACGTCAAAGATAAGGCTGATGAAGCTGATTCCATCATGAGGGCTGCGGCCCAGTACAGGAAGCAAAGCAACATGTTTACGACCCAACATGTCGCCCAAAACCAAGCGACAGAGGGCAGCTGTAAAGTCGTACAGTGCATTGCTTAACATGGAAAGCCATTCTCTGACGGAGAGAGTATAAAGGTGGCTTTCCTCAGAAGCTCGCAGGTCATATTTGATGGGTTACTCAATAAAGACACGATCATCAACAGCACCAAAGAAATTTCCGTTTCTGTGACAACTGTAGAGCAACGCATTACAGACACAGCTGAAAACATAAGGCACCAGCACACTCTCGCACTGAAAGATGCATCGTATTCAGTGTAGCTCTTTATCACAGTGTGGATGTAAATGAGTTTCTACGTCTAGCAGTGGTTACCACATACTGTGAAAAACAAGGCTCGTACTAAATTGGTAAGATTGAATTCATTTTCTTTTGTGTCCTAGTAATCTTCACACTTTTGCACAAATAAAGTGTGTGTGTGTGTGTGTAGCGCAGATCTTTTGGCATGTGAGGACGGGGAGACAAGCAGTAGTAAAATACATAGATAAATGCTCATAATTAATAATAATAATTATTATATCATGGCCCTATGATGGCCTGGCGGCCTGTCCAGGGTGTCCCCCCCGCCTGCCTCCCAATGACTTACTGGGATAGGCTCCAGCATCCCTGTGAGCCCGAGAGCAGGAGCAGGATAAGTGGTCTGGTTAATGGTTGGATGGATGCTCATTATGAAAATTAACTGGCACTCGGGTTTGTGATTTTTTTTTTTTACCTTGTAAAGCGGCACGGGTCAGCCAAAAGGCTGCCAACCCCTGCTGTACATTAAAGGAGTGCTTCTTTACTTACATCCTATCGAAGTCAGAAACCGTACTGACTTGTGGACCTCGCTGACTACTGATTCCTATGCAACACCAGCATGCTACTGCGTCAGTGAATGGAAAGCACAGCACAGTGAGCCACACAGCTGTGAACATAGTTTAAATATCAAAAGGGTGCAACAGAAAAGTGGCTGTCGACGTCTGTTAGCATATGTTCATGATAATGCTAGCAACATGGTTTTGGTGAATCAAGGTCTGTGGGAATCAGTGCCTTGTTTTGTCCACGCACTTCCGCTTGCAATTAACAAGGGCCTCAAAGCTGCTAGTGAGCTACATGATAGCTGCAAGCAGCAGACTGGCTGCACATTTTCACCACAGCACAATAGCCACAACGTCACTCAAGCAGGAAGCTATACAGCTATACAGGAAGCGAAAGAATTTTTTTGCAATATGAAAATTTAGGAAAAATCCAAAAAAAAATCAAACATGTAAATTGCCGTAGACTGACCCTCCTGTTGTGCAATGTCTAACACTTGATTTTGTATGCGTAGGCTCTATATACAGGTAGCTATTGACTTTTTTTTAAAATACTATTAAAAATGTTTTATTGATTATTAAAAATCAATAAAACATTTTATCAAAAATGTAATTGCCATAGATTGACCCACCTGTTGTGCACTTTCTAACATACTTGGCTTTGTATGAGCAGACCCTATATACAGGAAGCCATTTAATTATTTGTAATATAAAATTTTATGAAAACTCAAACATTTTTTTTCAAATGTTTAACTGCTGTAGATCGACCCTTCTGCTTTCTAACACTTGTTTTTTTGTGTTTTTTTTTACAAGTAAGCCCTGTACATAGCAAGCTACTGAATGTTTTTTCGAAAAATAAAACTTTAAAACAAAAAAAATTGTTAAATTTAAAAATCAATAAAATTTGTTTTATCAAAAATGTAATTACAGTAGATTGACGGTCCTGGTGTACACTTTCTAACCTGCTTGGTTTTGTATGAGTAGGCCAAATATACAGGAAGCTAATGAATATTTCGTAATAGAATTGTTTTATGAAAAATCAACACAACATTTTTTAAGAAGTTTAATTGCCGTGGATTTACCCCCCTGTCATGCACTTCCTAACACACTTGGTTATGCATTAGCTGGACATTTATATGGAAAATTATTTAAGTTATTGTAACACAATAACTGCACTTTGAAGATGGTCCCTTAAATTCCTTTGAATGCCCAATATTGAAATTTAAACTAACTTTATCCCGGTCCAAATTACAATTAGCGGCGTGTCTGATTTCAAAACAGCTGTGGCAAAGTCTCTAAAACAGCACATACTCACAGCTGACCTGCAAGATGGTTGAAAAAGTGACCCCATCTCTGGTTACCTCAGCATTAGACCCAAGGCACAAACATCAGCATTAGACCCCAGGCACAAACATCTTGAGCCAGAACTTCGACAGAGCGTAAAGGAGAAACTGAAACAGCTTCGTGACACAGTTACAGACAGCGTAGGTGCTTCCAAACATGGCGACACTGAACAAGGAGACTTTCAGTCTGGGACAGCAAAAGCTCTCCGCACTCCATTTAGAGAGGATTACAGCACCAGTCATGATTGCTCCCGGTACAACGAAATCAAGAACTACGTCAGTGATCAATGCATCACTCTAAGCCAGGATCCATTACTGTGGTGGCAGGTATATGAGAGAAAAGGTACAGAAAGCTGAGTGTCCTTGCTCAGTGGTACTTGTCCGTTCCTGTGACCTCTATGCCAGCAGAACGTTTTTTTCCATCGCAGGTCTAGTTGTGGATAGACTGCACACTTGGCTCTCACCTGAGCATGTAGACCAGCTAATCTGTTTAAATAAAATTACGTCAGGTAGCCGCAGAGCCTGAATGAGTCTGAACATTATATTAATACAGGTAGTCCCTGGGTTACAAACGCCCGACTTATGAATGCCCGACTTACGAACCGACCTCCGTAAAGTCTATTACCCATCCAGCCATCCATCCATTATCCAAGCCGCTTATCCTGCTCTCAGGGTCGTGGGGATGCTGGAGCCTATCCCAGCAGTCATTGGGCAGCAGGCGAGGAGACACCCTGGACAGGATGCCAGGCCATCACAGGGCCGACACACATTGGGGTTATGTTTATTATGAAATTATTGCAGATTTAAAAAAAAAAAAAATCGAGTTACACACAATGGTTCGTACTAATGAACAGATGGACTACTTTGCGTGATGCTTGCGTGTTTTTCGGTGGTTGTTGGCCCGAGGGAGAACATTGACCCGCTGCCATTTTAAGTCAGATCACATAAACATTGCTGCGTGCGTTGTGTTTTGACTTAAATTTAAAGATGTAACCGTGTCTTTCAGGCGGTGAGCCCCAGTAAGGTCCCTGCATTGTTTTAGGTGAAGTGGACCAAGGCTGGGAAGACAGACAGCGAACAGGACTCCCAGTGGCGGTTGAGGCAGAAGAGATTGCTCTCATGTATTGGCTTAAAAACACCGAACAAAACTAATCAGTTTCCAAAGCACTTATTGGCTCATGGATGAAATACAAAATAAAATAAACTTCAGCTGCCTGTATGAAGAACAAGTCACTTATTAGCCAGCCACAACACAACTTTTAGCCTTTTTAGCGATGCTGAGATAAGCTAGCTCGCCCAATACCACACAATTAGCGACTTGCAAAATCCTCTTTTCAACATTACAGTTACAAGAATGTAACGTTTACCCTCGTAACTATGGCTTCAATGTGTAAATCTGATGAGAGTGATGGTGACGCACCGAAGAAAAGGAAAACGATCATGATTGAAATGAAAGTGGAAATAATAAAGTGTCCAGAGAGGTGACATGCCAAGAAACATCGGAAAAGCGTTTGGCTACAGTGGATCAACGATCGGGACAAGTATAAAGGACAAGGGCAGAGTAATGCAGTATGTAAAGGGCTCTGTCCCAGTGGAAGCGACAATTATCACTAAGCACCACAGTGGTTTAATTATTGAAATAGAAAGACAATCAGTAATTTGGTTAGAAGATCAAAGTCAGCATAATACTCCTATTAATTAAGTTAATTAAGACTCTTTCCGGTATGCGAGACATCAATTGGAACGACAGTGTTAACCTTTAATTATCTTTTCTTTTCTATCTAAACAGTTTAAGAAATGTTTCTTTAATGTTTTTATACCTATATAGACACACACTATATCTCAATTATAAATACTGTACTGTAGTTACATGTATTATTATTACTGCTCATTATATTTATGATGTTTTAGGCATGACATACTATATACTAAGACAAACATTTGACTAACTGATGCCAGATGTGAACTGTACGTAACTGTTCCGACTTACATACAAACTCGACTTATGAACAGACTCAAAAACGGAACTTGTTCGTAAGCCGGGGACTTCCTGTACCAGGGATGCGTTAAAAGTAGAAGTTATTCCATTGCCTTCCAACATGGGGAGCACCGGTTCGAATCCCGGTGTTACCGCTGGCTTGGTCGGATGCCCCTACAGACACAATTGGCCGTGTCTGCAGGTGGGAAGCCGGATGCTGGTATGTGTCCTGGTTGCTGCACTAGCGTCTCCTCTGCTCAGTCGGAGTGGGAACTGGGGGGGAATAGCTTGATCCTTCCCCGCGCTATGTCCCCCTGGTGAAACTCATCACTGTCAGGTGAAAAGAATCGGCTGTTGACTCCACATGTATCGGAGAAGGCATGTGGTAGTCTGCAGCCCTCCCCGGATCAGCAGAGGCGGTGGAGCAGCGACCAGGACAGCTAAAAAAATAGGGTAATTGGCCAAGTACAATTGGGGAGAAAAAGAAGGGGAAAAAAGCCAAAGGAAAAAAAAAAGTGGAAGTTACATTTACATGAAATTAATACCAGGGACATGTTTACAGTGGAAGATGAACTTTGCTGAAGTTTTTATTATTTTTGTAATATGTTCGTGTTTAAGAAACTGCGGTTTAAATAATATATCCAATTATACAAAGTATTTCTTTATTTTTAGTCCAAATTATATTGCATTTACTGGTGATGACACTGGTTATGAGATCAACCCCCCCCCCCAGAATACAAGCGCTTGAGTACTTGCTAATTTTTCTCTGTATATGGTGGTCATTTGGGTATTAACTTAAGGAATTGCTTTGAGCGGAGCGCTAGCTAATTCAGGTTTTGATGTGAGTATTTGTGGTGGAAGGATCTTTAATGGAAACTAACTGTAGTGTAGTGACATGCCGCTCTTTAAGGGGCGCACTATGCAACTCGCTAGTGTAGAGACTGCTACACGCAGTCGTCATCTTTTTTTTCCTTTTCTTTTTGCGATCCCCCCGGAAATTGTGCTCTTGAACCGACGACTGAATGTCATTATACACAGCCTCAGAACGCTAGAGGATTGACATTTTTTGATTCTGAAAAGTGTTACGTGTAATCAGAATCTCATCTGTGAGCTTACGAGACGACGAAGGTCGTATTATATTTTTCGAACGTTAAAAAAATAAAAAATAAAATGTATAAGAAAACAAAAGAGAAAAAAAAATCAAAGCAAGCAAGCAAGCAATATCATCATCAAAAATTTGTTTCAAATCTCGGCAGTTCGAAAAGGAGTAGGCAGAAGTTAAAAAAAAAACTTTTCTAGTTCTACCCCCTTTTTCTATTTTAATATTTCAACAGTGAACTGTGTGATTTAAATGAAAACTCAATCATCTACCACCAGTGACCATGATGTGTAGTAAATCAAACAAAGATAATTCATTCAACAGAACAAGAACAAAGCCAGTGAAGAGCAAACATCACAAAAAGAAGAACAACTCAAACAAGATGTCACAGCTCCATCCCATATCTGTTCAAAATATTATTTTTAAAGAGTCTTTTAAATTTGATTATTGATTCACATGTTTTCATTTCATCACTGCAATTATTCCATATCTTGACTCCTTTGGTTGTGACACAATGATATTTTGCATTTGTCCTTACTAGGTTTTGTTTAAATGTACATATTCCTCTCAGGTCATAATTACTTTCCCTCAACTGGAACAACCCCTGGATACTGTTGGGTACTTTATGATTTAATACTTTGTACATGATTTGAGCAGTTTCAAAGTCCACCAGATCTTTGAATTTTAGTGTTTTTAGTTTGATAAAGAGTTTGTTTGTTGGTTCTCTGTAATTGGCTTTGTTTACTATCCTTATGGCTCTTTTTTGAGTAATGAAGATTGAATCAGTGTTGGTTTTATATGTGTTCCCCCACACTTCCACACAGTAGGTGATGTATGGAAGTATGAGGGAACAGTACAAGGTGTAAAGTGAAGCTTGATTTAGAAGATCTTTGACTTTGAATAGTATTGCAATTGATCTGGATACTTTAGCCTTGGTATAATTTATATGTGGTTTCCAACATAATTTATTGTCCACTATTACCCCAAGAAATTTAATTTCAATCACTCTTTCTATGTCTACATTGTTAATCACGAGTTTCTTGATTGAGTTAATTTTACAGTTACCAAAGATTATAAATTTTGTTTTACTTAAATTCAATGTTAGTTTGTTAGCATCAAACCACATCTTTAACTGTGGACGGCGTTTGATTTTTTCCATATCCCTAAAAACATCACAGAGTTGGTCAAGACCTATTTTCAGGATCTCCAGTTCTGTGTCACAACACAGAACACCGCCACCACTTGGCAACATCTGGAAATAGGCATCATGGCGGGCTGCACCATTTCCCCTCTGGCATTCACCATGGCAATGGAGCTTGTCATCCGTGCATCTCGATGGGTGGTGGAAGGTGAAAGGTCCAGGAATGGCCTGCGTCTTCCACCAATCTGGGCATACATGGATAACTTGACCACCATAGTAACAACAAAACCATGCACCAGGCGCCTGCTGCAGAAACTCCAGGAAAACATCAAGTGGGCACGAATGGAGTTTAAACCAAGCAAATCTCGCAGCATCGCCATTGTTAAAGGCCAACTAACAGATGAATGGTTCTGCATCAGTGATCAACCAATCCCCACAGTCCGGGAGAAGCCCATCAAGAGCCTCGGACGGTGGTACAATGCAGACCTCAAAGACACCCAGCAACTGGAGCAACTTCATCAGGACACAATCAGTGGCCTCAGGCAAATCAACAACGCTGCACTGCCCAGGAAGTTGAAGCTCTGGTGCTTTCAGTTTGGGCTGCTACCCCGACTCATGTGGCCAATAACCATGTACGGGGTCTCATTATCTCATGCCAATCGCTTGGAGAGGCTAGTGAACTCGCAGGTGAGGAAATGGCTCGGACTGCCAAAATGCCTCAGCAGTGTTGGACTCTACGGCAATGGAGCCCTCGCACTGCCAATTTCCAGCCTGGTTGAGGAATTCAAATGTGCCAAAGTGAGGCTGGACATGTCCCTCACAGAATCACGACCCGGTAGTGAGAGGAGTTGCTCCAACCCTAGCAACAGGGAAGAAATGGACCCCAGCTGCAGCTGTACTGGAGGCGAAATCTGCCCTCCGCCACTGAGACGTAGTAGGCCATGTTCAACAAGGCAGAGGCCTTGGCCTGGGAATAAAAACACCTACCTGGCAAAAGGCGACTACTACCAAACGGCAAACTACGGTGGTGGAGGAGGTTCGCCGACAGGAAGAAGCAGCCAGATGTTCTAAAGCTGTAGCACAAGCCAAACAGGGCCGCTGGATGAGGTGGGAGGGTGTTGAAAAGAGGAAACTCACATGGAGTGAGCTCTGGAGCATGGAATCAAACAGGCTGAGTTTCATCATCAAAGCCACATATGATGTCCTGCCCTCGCCCACAAATCTAAATCTCTAGTTTGGAGAGAATCCATCTTGCTCCCTGTGTGCAGCCCCAGCAACCCTCAAGCACATCTTGGTTGGCTGCAAGACCAACCTTACTCAAGGCAGATACACCTGGCGACACAATCAGGTGCTCAGGTGCTTGGCAGCTGAACTCGATTGCAAGAGGGTATCAATGCCCAACCCTTCAACAACCAGGAAGGGCCCCGGCGTTTCCCAGCTTTTGTTCGGGAGGCAGATAAACTGAAGGCCAACCCTTCACTTCCCAACTTAGGCTCACTAAACTCAGCCAGGGATTGGGAAATGCGAGTGGACTTAGGCCAGAAGCTCATCTTCCTGACAGAGATCGCAACAACCACCTTGCGACCAGACCTCGTCCTCTGGTCCAATTCTTACCAGCTTGCTTACATCATTGAGCTAACAGTCCCCTGGGAGGATGCAGTCGATGAAGCGTACGAGCGTAAGAAGCTGCGGTATGCCAACCTAGCAGCCGAAGCAGAGGACAGAGGCTGAAAGGTGAAGGTGCGCTCTGTGGAGGTGGGTTGTAGGGGCTTTGTTGCCAGCTCCACAGCAAAACTCCTGAGGGAACTAGGAGTCAGGGGGCAGGCCCATAGGAGAGTGATCAAAGAGCTAGCCAACACTGCTGAGAGGACTAGCCACTGGATCTGGATCAAAAGGAGAGACGCCGTCTGGGCTGCCAGGGTGAACAGCTAACCACAGGTCACACACCCAGGACCGATCAACCTGTGGTGGGCCTGCCTCAGCGGAGGGTGTCTTGTGATAAAAGGCCGAAACACCCTGTGATGCTGAGGTACACAACTGATGATGTGTCCTGGTGGTGGCAATGTCACCTTGGCAGACATCTCCAGTTTAATTCCCACTGAAACTGTCGCAGTGCAAACACTAGGGATTTTAACAACCAGTCCTTTTTTGAATATCAGTTCCTTTTCCACTATATCCAGGAGTTAATCCATATGATCCCCACAGCAAAATAAATTTGTGCCATCAGCAAATAAAATGGCTTTCAGAGATTCAGACACTTCACAAATATTGTTTATATACAGAATAAACAGTAATGGTCTCAACAGTGAGTCCTGGGGGACCCCACATGTGACTTTCAGTTGGTGAGACTTGAAGTTTTGTAATTCAACATATTGACATCTGTCTTTTAGATAGCTGGTTAATCAGGAGAGTGTGGTTCCTCTAATTCCATATAATTGTAGTTTTTCAGTAATAATTCTTGGTCTACGGTCTCAAAATGCTTTTTTTTAGACCCAGAAATACCCCTACTGCATATTTTTTGTTTTCTATTGCCATTGTTATTTCATCTACAAATTCTTTAAGTGCAAATGAAGTTGTTCTGTTTGCTCTAAAACCATATTGCTGATCATACAGTACATTATGTTTTGTGATAAAGTCATGTATTCTTGAAAAGTATATTTTTCTAGTATTTTTAAGAACTGTGGAAGCAAGGAAACAGGTCTGTAATTTGAAAGGATGTGTCTATCACCAGACTTATAGATTGGTATAACTTTGGCTGTTATTTGTTTGGAAAAACACCAGTTTGTAGGGATTGGTTACAGATGTGAGACAAAGGTTTTGCAGTGCATTCAATGATATTTTTAACCATCAACATGTCTATTCCATTCCAGTCAGGGGACTTCTTGTTCTTGAAATTTTTAACTGTGTCAATAATTTCTTTTTAATTTGCTCCCCTTATAATATGGATTCTTTAACAGATATTTTCTTGTTTTCCTCATTATCTCCGCTACCGGTCTTTGCAATTTCCTCAACCAAATCAGGACCAACACTGACAAAAAATTACTGAACTCATTTGCAACCATGGTCATGTCATTAATAGTTGAATTATTACTAGTCAGGAAATGGTTAGGGTATCCTGCCTTCCCACTTCCTTTTTTAATAATATCATTTAATACATTCCATGTTTGTTTAATATTGTTTTTATTGTCCTCTAGTAATTTACTGTAATAATCCTTTTTGCTGATTCTCATAATTCTTGTTAATTTGTTTTTATATATCTCATATTTTTGATCAGCTCCTATTGTTCTTTTCTTTAAAAATTCTTCATATAATAAATTTTTCTTCTTACATGCACTTAGCATTCCTTTAGTTAACCATGGTTTTTCAGCATATATTTGTTTACCTACTTTCCTTACTAGTGGACACATTTTTTTCATACAGCGTAACTATAATGGACAGAAATGATTCATAGGCCTCATTTGCATCTTCTACATAAACTTTATTCCATTCTTGTTTCATTAGGTCTTCTTTAAAATAACTGATAGCATCTTGTGTTATGTGCCTTGTCATTTTGAAGGTTTTGATATCTTTCTTGGTCATGGTACAGCTCTGGATTATTGCAAAGACCGGCAGATGGTCACTAGTGTCATCTATTATTATTCCACTTACTACTTTGCGGTCAATGACGTTGGTCAATATGTTGTCAGTTAGGGTTGCACTGTGCATTGTTATTCTGGCCAGTCTTGTGATTGCGGGATATAGACTGGTACTGTACATGGAATTAATGAACTCTGAAGTTGGACTGTGATCATGTGGGTTTAACAAGTCAATGTTGAAATCCCCACAGATAAAAGCCATTTTCTTGTCATTTATGTTGGTATAAAGTTCTGATAACTTTTCTCTAAAGGTATCAATGCAGGAACCAGGTTTTCTATAAATGCAGCCAATCAGTATATTTTTTGATTTCCCCATGTCTATTTCTATTGCGATACACTCCATGATATTATCCAAAACAAATGACATTTTACCAACAGAATAACTTTTCTAATTTTTATCTATGTATAATGCAACCCCCCCACCCTTTGATTGAGTTCTGTTAATGAAATAGCTTTCGTATCCCTTGATCTCGACTGGTCTGTTGAGTTTTAAGTATTTGGAACTGCGGTGAGTAAAGCCCGTTTTTGTGCTAGTGTTCTGCTAATCACTGAAGGGAAACGATAACGCTGGATCAGATGGCTGTTGCGATACTCTTCATAAAACCAGTCGGAGTTATAAGAATGTCTAATGTTTGAATAGCCTGTACTTTGGTATGTATTGTAGTAGTTATGAGAATGTTAATGTTTAGAACTCACTTTGGTGCATACTGTATCACTGTCATGTTGAATGTTTTAGAAGACAGCTCACGCACTAGCTTAGCCAATGAAGCATTGGGGAATTGTGTAGCATTAAAGATGCGTGGCACTTACCCTGTTGATGTTAAAGCCATTCGGTTTAAGTGGTTAGCGCACTTAAATGGTTTGTATTGAGGCTACACTGTGATTGCACCGATTTTGTGTAACAGAATTATATATGTGTAGTGATTAAGTAATGATATTGCAATTCATATACATGTTAATGGAAAGTATATTGTAAGATGTTCTGAATGAAAAGAAGTTAATGAGATCTCATGTTAGAAACAGATATAGAATGGAATACTTACTGTTCTGCACTATTTGTGTAGATTGGGTTTTTTTTAACTACCAGATAGAATTTGGGAGATTGTGATGGCGAGCCCAGCCCAGTGAGACTGTGGACGATCATAGAAGTGGTGGCCTACCGTAGGATCTGTCCCTGGAAACGTCTGACAAGCCTGAATCATTCATCCAGACACTAGATAAGAACCCATACACACTAGCCTATTTCCTCTACCAGGGTAGAAATAGTCATCGTTGAAGTATGTTCAATACACTCACGGATCAGGAACTGAACTCTTGGATCAACACATACACTCAAGGACAAGGAACTGAATTTTTCTTTCATCTCCAACTGCTAACACTCATTGAGGATTGTGATTTGAATGAGGTTTTCTTTTGTTTATTATTTTACTTACTTTAAAGAGCTCTATTTTGTTTTATTTCAATTCTTTTATGTAAAAGTCAGCGTTGTGTACATTTTGCTGTTGTGAGGCAATAAAACTGTCAACTGTTCAACTACACATCAACTCCTCTCGTGAGTTAGTCAAGGCAAACCCCTCACCGAACCTAGTTAGATGTTAGCGCCTTTACTGCTATCCCTAGTTTGCACCGGAGGCACTACATAACCTTATATAGATTATCTGTTTTTATACCTTCAAAAGCAAATATACAACCAGGGATTAAGTTGTGTGTTTTGTCAACTGTCTGTTCTTAACACAATGTGCTCATAATACTCGTAGTATTTAAGTATTTTCTGTCAAGTCTTCGCAGCAGCCTCTTTCTCAACATAGCCCAAACTATAGCATGAACTACTAATATTTTTTTTAGTGACAATAGAAAGATGGCAATACATTTTTTGGAGGAGTGTATGAATGTCTTATCCTGTATAATAATGTCCATCCATCCATTATCTGAACCACTTATCCTGCTCTCAGGGTCGCGGGGATGCTGGAGCCTATCCCAGCAGTCAGTGGTCATTAAAAACCTTTCAGTGCGGCAAACATACAAACAACCTCGGTTCCATGCCGTGATAACCATAAAACCCACCTGAATCTTGGGTGTCTATTAATGGCTTCATCTGGGAAGAACAGCGACTTGGACACACCTCTCTCGACAGGCGTAGGCAGGTACCCTGGTTGGGTGAAACCTGGACAACCTAATCTGAACCACAATTCAAGTAAGCAAAATGAGTAAAAGGGAAATAAAAAGAATAAACGTATAATGGTTACATTTTCATCAGGCTTTTGTGGATGATGATGTAATTGTTCTCTCCAAAAACTTAAAATAAATAAATACTCTCTTTGGTTGCTATTAACTGCAATTATAATTATTTGGCAGACAGAATGAAAGCAGGCTTAGAAAAAAAAAAGTGGACAGTATTGTCTCTAAAACCGCACTTTTAACTGTTAAATTAAATCCAGACTACCTTGGGAACGAGGTGATGGTTAAAAGGGTTTCCTTCTCATTCAGGACAGATGAGGCCTCCCGCCTTCGCTTCCCCATGTTATCCTCCACCGTGTTGAACACGGACATATCCCCACCGTACGGCTGTCCAGGAGTCCCCTCTAACATATAGCTGCCATATTCGGGCCTCCACAGGGTAGGATGGCTGTATAGAGAAAAAAAGACATGTGACAAGATCAAGGCATTACTTCGATGTTTACTCCTAGCTTGTATTTGTTAGTAAGGAACTAGGCTCTCCTAAGGGGTGACGGCTTCACAGGTCCAAAGCATCAGGACCTCGGATACTGCCGGCCATTTCCAGTCAAGCCATCACAATGCCAACTGGAATGTCTCATCTATCTTACAGCACGCTCGGCATTATATATTGTCGGGGGGGGGGGGGGGATGAGCGCTAACATATTTGTGCTCCAGGGCATGCGCTTTGCTGTGTGTGCGACAGAGAGGCAGTAATGAGGAATGCACGAGCTTGACTATTCCCACTGCGACTGCCATTTCCCCTTGGTGAAGTCGGCTCCACAGAGTTGGTGCGACGTCATGTGCAGCTAGCAAACATAACACTCATGGGAGCTTGTACAAACACATTCACACAGTCGAGAGATAATTCCTCGTCCAATTTTCAGGCCCCCTGGCCCCGATTTGGGATATGCGACAGGCAATCCCGAGGGAAGTTTTGAATATTTATCTATGTCTAAAAAACCCACAACTTTTTTTTTTATTTTATTTTTTGCTTGGCTGACTCTTGTCCAATGGGCATGACTAGTCATAACATTGTAAATATCATACTGACACCAACTCTACAACAATCCTTAAGTGTCAAGAGACAACCAGATACTTCTGAGATGAACAGAAGATATGAGCATATGACACCAACGTAGTATAATTTCAACACCAACAAGTGCTCTTGATCGTTTATGGTAATGTTTCTGAAGTAATCAAAAGTATGCTTGCAGACATCCAACCTTATGGTGAAATCACAGGAAGTGGGTTTAAAAATTGAAATTCAGCGGTACCTCCCAACTGCCACAAAATGGTAGAGGAGGTGGTAATATGTATAACAAAAAAATAAAAAATAATAATGGCAACGTCAGCTGAGCCATCTTGTGGACAATTCTGTAAAAAGGCCTGTTTGTGTCTGAATTGGTGGCTGGGCAATAATTAATAGCTTGTGTCTGCATGGAAATTTTGAGGGTGTGAGAGTGCATACAGGTAAGCATCAGACTGAAGACTTAGAGCTTTTACATTACGTTGCATGTTTTGCAGTCTGAGCTACAGTGTACATTATAGCCTACTTATTCTGTTTTGCAACACATCCTTTTGGTACTTCAGTAATCGGTTTCATCAAAAATGAAACTTGGCTCCAACGTGGCAGTTGAACGACCCAGTCTCAACAGTCCTCCCATCTCAACAGTCCTACCAGTACTTGTCAACAGACATATCTTAAATTGCTGTAAACCAGGGACCCATCACTTGTAGCAGTGTTTTTTTTTTTTAAATCTGGACAATCATATAAGGAAAGACTGTAAGGGGGAAAAAAAAGAAAAATGTAATGGTTAGCATATTCCATATAAACTATGAATTCTTCCCTTTAGGCCAAGACAATACAGATGGTGCCAGACCTAATGCTTTGGTAATAGAATAGTACTCAAGCGTTAGTCAATTAATCAGACACTCAATCCACAGAAAATTAATTATTCATTAATTTTGGTAATCCATTAATTGTCTGTTATTTATTAACTTCACAAATGCAAAGTCTTGCTTGCCTTTCTCTGATTAATATCATTAAAGGGGGTCTGGGGTTTTTTTTTGGCTGCTGGTCAATATTCAGTGAACAGTTTTAAAACATTTCTTTGGGCTCATGGAATGTGAAATGGGCATTTGTCATATTTAATCATGGATTCATCTTAATTCAGACGTGTTGGACAAAGTTTACTTACTTGGGATCTGTTTTCTCCCCTTTGTCTTGAAGTGTTTCCAAAACCTCTCCTCCATTCAGAACAATATGAACCTTTTCATTCTTGATATCCATTTCAACCAACATGTATTCAACCTATGGAAGAAAAAAAAAGATGATGCATTACTGATCATCAATCATAAACAGACATATTTCTTTACCCAGTCAAACTGTACAAAACACAGAACTTCAGCTATGTGGACAATCTTGCTTTTAATTGTATGGCTGCAGGGTCGTTCCTTGAGAACGTGCGTTTTTTTTTGTGGTACGCTTGACTGTCGCATTAAGTGATCCATTTTCGAGATCAAAATGGGACACCATCACATCCATTCCAATTCATCAAGTATGCATCTTGACTTTACCTCTGCTACCCTGTAATCCCCTGTCTGAAAGGGGGATTCACCTAAAAACAACAGCATTCCTCGTGGTGAGAAATCAAAGCATTTTGTCCAAGCTGAAGCACACTAAAGTCTTACGGACTGGCAGCAGTAAACCCGAAAGCCATGCTGTTACACAACTTTGAGGTTATAAGACTTACCACCGGAATCTCAGGCAACAGCAAAGCCACTGTATCGTCAGTCAATCTGTATGGCACTTACTGAGTACTTTATGGGTGCGATTAATAGACAAGAATGTCGGTATCCTTTAGTAACCGGCAACATCATTGGGTTTTCACTATAAACATGTGCAGGCAGATAACTAGATAATACTCAGAACTGCAAAAAAGTCCTTAATAACCATGTCAAGTACCCATTTAAAGTATGAACAATGTGCTTTTTCACAAACTTTTTTCTTGTTAGTGTGCAAAGTGTTTTGAATGACAAGCCTCCAGCAATAACATGACTTGTCTTGCTTGCGACTGTAAAAACGAGCAGGATCAGATTCAAGTTTGATCAGAAACTGGGCAAGTGACGTCTGGGGGGGGGGATAGCCAATTGTCAGTGATAACGTTTATTTCCTAGGGGGATTGTTGGCCAACGAGCACGTCCAAGGCTGAGTAAAACGAGAACAGTAAACGATGTCTGAAATCTGGCGCGGTTACTACCAATCTCCAACCGCCCCCCCCCCAAAAAGCTGCCTCAGTTCACCACCATTAAAAACCTGTATACGGCTAAATAACAAGATACTAATGAAAACAGCAAGCGGCGTCATTTCAACGAAGGGACAAGCGCGGGCGCGCGCAGCGCGCGCGGGGTTAAAAAGGGAAACACGAAAAAACGGGATGCGGCGAAAGAGCCATTTTCTTTTTCCAAGATAAACCGACGGCACTTTGGGGGGTCCGCGAACCAAAAAAAGGGCTTTGCGGATCCACGTCCAAGTGCTCCGAGCCGCATTGGAATTATTACCATCGAAGCGGCAACTCCTCTCCGCGGACGGTGTATTGCATCATAACCCGGGGTCAAGGCACGTTTTCCCCCCCCCCAAAACCACCACCACCCCCAAAAAAAAGCCCCGTTTCTTACCTCGTCGCCCCACTTCAACACGTCTTTCTGGCGATCTTTCACCTTGTTGTAGATGTTGAGGAACTGCAGGATGCCGTGCTTCCGCACATGGTCGGCGTACTTCTTGGTTTCCTCCCAGCCCAGCGGCGAGCCGTGTGACAGCAGCCCCATCTCTCACACACGCGCTCGGCTTAGCCGGACCCCTCGGTGTCTCGCCGACCCCCCCCCCCGCCCGCTAGCTACTACAACTACTACTACTACTACTAACGTTAGCTAGCTGGCTAGCTTAGCCGAGTGGTCGGGTTAGCCGAGCGCGGGTTAGCGTGAGGTTGTCGGCCGAGGAGAGGGCCCTTCTGTTCCGCGGCAGGGGTGGGGGGGGGGTGTTGTGGTCCTCTCTCCTGACTGCGCCGCGTCACTCTTCGGCGTCGTTTGCGGGAAGACGAGGGGAGAAGACGCGTCACTCGGCTAACCGCTAGCGGAACGCCGGCCGGCCGGACGACGCCGTTTCAAGATGGCTTAAGGCTGTAACGTTACCCGGGTCGCCCCCCCCCCACACACCCCCCAGTTAAGACCCTCAAATGACGGCTTTGTATATCCGTGATGGAGCGACTCGGCGAGCAAAGCCGTTGAACCGGCTGTCCACCGCGTGTGTGTGTGTGTTAATGTGTATGTATGTGTATGCGTGTGTGTATCTAAACATCTCCCCGGCTCCACGCCGGTTTTTTTTACCGGACACGCGTGACGTCATCGGGCGGCGTGCGTCATCTTATGACTCAGCAATCTCCGTCGGCGCTCCTCCCCCCGGGGTGGGGTGGGAGGGGTCTCTCCGCAGTGACGCAACACAATGACGCTGCAGATTTCAAAATCAAAAACCGAATTAAAAAAGAACCCAAAAAAAACCAACCTCTTAGCGGCGATGACGTCGCGTTATTCTAACCGTGGACCTCGTTCATACAGCGTGACGTCACGGCGACGCTGTTATGGGACCAGTGAAGCCAGCGCTGCCGTTCGATCCTGCAATTTCTCTCCTTTTCGTGTCAAATAATAATAATAAAAAAATGAAAAAATAAGTTTTCCGTCTTATCCTCTTATTTTTTTTTCTTTTCTTTTTAAAATTGTAATGGTAGATTTTTTTTTTTTTTTTGCAAAATTGAGTCCGGTGAAGTGATATGCAGAGTTGTAACCCCTACTTTGCCATAAAGCAGAGTATATGCTTCCCCCCCCACACACACACACACACACACTCGAACCCTGACATTTATCCAGCGACTCTTAAACAGTCACATTTTTGTGATTTTAGGGCAGCCTTAAACCCATCATTTTGCAAAAAAGCATGAAATATGAATGGTATGTGCCAATATTAAAGCAGTGATATTTGTTTTATCTCAATTGTTGTTTCATTTAGATAAAACCCTCAAATTTATCAGTTCATTATCTATGTTTAATCCAGCTCAGAGAACTCCTGTGGTGACCGCGCTAACCTCTGTGCCGCCGTGCAGATCATCAAGTCTAATCACGAGTCTTTGTTCTAAACAGGCCTTAAGATGCATGATTCTGGACTGTGGGAAGAAACACACAAATACAAGAACAACAAGCAACCGCAAACAGGTGGGTTTGGGATTTCTTGTGCAACACCCATTGGGTCACACCCAGGACCCAGCTGTTGCGAGGCAACAGTCCGAACCCCTAAGACACCAGCCATTAGTCATCACAATTACAGACCGAATGACAGCAACAGAGAACGCAAAATTGTAAATGAAGCAGGCAAGTGTCAATTATAACAAGTCGAGTCAATTTTATTTGTATAGCCCAACATCACAAATTACAAATGTGCCTCAGGGGGCTTTACAGCAACACAACATCCTGTCCTTAACACTCCAAAGCTTGCACAAATTAAGTGGTTTATTTTAATTAAAATCAGTTGGACGTATTGTAACTCGGCGAACTCAATACATTCACGTGTTGTACCAGTTCAAATTCAAATTGAGTTCTTCCAGCCTCTGGTCACACAGGTTTTAGGCCTGGAACAACAGAAAACCAGCGGCGGTGCAGATGATACACGAGGAGTGCACTAACTTGGTTAATTTTAAACTAGAATTTGACAATTATTTATGTTTGAATGAAATTGATGAAAGTTCCATTCCCTGGTTTTCCCTTTCACTCCTAAAAGCGAAGAAATCTAGAAAATTCCATTCGATGCATCTGCCTTCGACGTATATAAATGAACGTGGCTTACTTTTAGTGGCTCGTGGTAGCACTGGAACAACACAATCTCCTGGAAATCTGTTATCTCCCATTTCATATACCTTGCTGGGCAGAAGAAAGAGGTTTAGGTTCGTTAATAATCTACATGGAGTGCAAATTCTAGACACTTATTTGTCAGATAGCACTGAGGATACACAAGCCAGTGCATTCTTAGTGCCGGTCCCAAGCCCGAATAAATGGGGAGGGTTGTGTCAGGGAGGGCATCCGGTGTAAAACCTTTGCCAAATTAAATATGAAGATCATAAATTGGATTTCCATACCGGCTCGGTAGTGAGACCAGTTATGTTGTGTGGTTTGGAGACAGTGGCACTGATGAAAAGACAGGAGGTGGAGCTGGCCCAGATAGCATCCGGATGTGGGCCACTTCAGGCAATGATGCGGCACTGACGGCCTTGTTCTGGCCCTGACGAAATGGATGTGAGCCTGAAGTGGCCCACATGTATAATAGCAAATATGGCCCAAATATGCCAAATCAAATGTGGGCCCTTTTTGGTAAAGATGCGGTGCTCTCGGCAACATGTAGTCTGGATGTGACCCTGAAGTGGCCTGTGTGGTAAACGGGGACTATGGCCCAATTATCACAAAAAAAATATGGGCCACCTCTGGCAAATATGTGGCACATGCGGCATTGCTATGGCTTGGTTCTGGCCCAGATTTGCCAAACAGGAGCGGACCATCCAAATGTCCCCATTCCACACGGTATGTGGGCCGGATGAAAGTGTCGGGTGTGGGACGGGTCCGGGCCACAGCAATTTTGCTATCTGGGGGAGGTGAAGATGATAAGATTTTCACTGGGAGTGATGAAGAAGGACAGGATTAGGAACGAGTATATTAGAGGGACCGCTCAGGTTGGACGGTTTGGAGACAAAGCAAGAGAGGCGAGCTTGAGATGGCTTGGACATGTGTGGAGGAGAGATGCTGGGTATATTGGGAGAAGGATGCTGAATATGGAGCTGCCAGGGAAGAGGAGAAGAGGAAGGCCAAAGAGGAGGTTTATGGATGTGGTGAGGGAGGACATGCAGGTGGCTGGTGTGACAGAGGAAGATGCAGAGGACAGGAAGAGATGGAAACGGATGATCTACTGTGGCGACCCCTAATGGGAGCAGCCAAAACTACTACTACTAGTAGTAGTAGTAGTCGTAGTCGTAGTAGTGGTAGTGGATTTGTCAGATAGCACATCAATCCTTATTTGAACAGGTAACCATTGGTGAATTCTGGGTTCGTAGAGTACTAGCCAGAGCTTACTGTTGGCTGACATACGTTTTAGTAGATACCTCATTCAGGACATCGTGGGAATATGCAGGCTATGACCTGTTCATAAAGCCGAAATCTCTTTTGTGATGTCAACTGTGCCGTTATTCAAACTTTTGTGTTCATGCAACCATGATGTCCTGAAGGCAAATGGGTTGCTGCTTTGCTGACACACAGCACTGCTAGTACCTGTACGTCTTCTCACCAAGAACCAGTCAGGTTCAGCTTCACCTTTGTTGAGAATTCGACTTTTCTGAAATCCCACAGTGCCGCTAAGCGATTAAACAGCATGTGCATTATTTCTGAAGTATTTTCTCATTATTCCCTTACATTATTCATAGACGTATAGAGTCGGGTGGACTGTTTGACCTACCACAAGAACAACCCAGATAGCAAAGAATGTTTGGCCCAAATATGGCCCACATCTGCAGGTATCTTACGGCCCACTTTTGGCCTTGGATGACGGCGTTGACTCAGGGTGAGTGTGGCGGCCTCAACTCAGCCACACTTGGGCCACGTGTGGGTCACATCTGGCCCACATAGTATGTGCTGTAACCCAACTCAAGCCCGGTTCATTACATTTGGTGCTGTGTCTGGCCCACACAACACTTGCCGTAACCGAAGTCAGGCCCGGCTTATGACATTTGGGACACGTCTGGCCCACAAAACAGTTGCCAGTGCCGTAACTGGGCTGTAAGTACCAAAAGTGCCCCAGATTAGGCCCAAATGTGTCTGCTATCTGGGAAAGGGCCAAAAAGTAATAACTAAAATGTATTTAATGAGACCAAGCAGCAGTTATCTTTTTTTTTTTTTAGTTTTCCCCTGTTTTCTCCCCAATTGTACTTGGCTAATTACCCCACTCTTCCGAGCTATCCTGGCTGCTGCTCCACCTGCTCTTCCGAGGGCTGCAGACCACCACATGCCTCCCCTGATACACGTGGAGTCACCAGCCGCTTCTTTTCACCTGACAGTGAGGAGTTTAGCCAGGGGGACGTAGCGCGTGGGAGGATCACGCTATTCGCCCCAGTCCCCCCCTCCCCCCCGAAGAGGCACCCCAAGCAACCAACCAACCGGAGGAGGCGCCAGTGCAGCGACCAGGACACAGACCCACATACGACTTCCCACCCGCAGACACGGCCAATTGTGTCTGTAGGGACGTCCGACCAAGCCGGATGTAACGCGGGGATTCGAACCGGTGACCCCCCCCCCCCCATGTTGGTAGGCAACGAATAGACTGCTACACCGTCCGGACGCCCCCCAAGCAGCAGTTATTTTAGGAACAAAATAAGCTCATGATCATTGCCGCATGATGTTTTTGAGCCTGAAATACCAGTTTTTTTTTTTGGAGATCCTTCCACTACATTACAGGAGTTCGTGTTCCATCAAGTACGGCATGTTCGTCGCCGTAGTAAGTCAGACACCGGTGTGCATGAGGCGTCCCGTACCGGGAATGAAAAGGTCCACTTTCTGTAAAAAAAGGAAACACTTTGATAGGGTGACTACAGCTCTGATGTAGATGTAGCAATACGTTTTTGAAGACAACAGAATTAGATATCATCTCACAGGCCAAACGTGAGAACAAGGGATGGGAGTCAAGTAATGGGACTTCCAGAACTGAGCCGCTGCCACATCCTACGCACGTCCACACCCAACACTTTCTCTGCCAAAACCTGCAACATTGCTGCCATTTTAAAAAAAAATTTGATTTTAATTTCCTGATGGTACGCCGTAGATAGCGGCGTTATTAACCACGCCGATGTGCTGATATGAGAGAGTCGCGCCGTTGTGCCGCCGCGGTGCGGAAACTCCACGAAGGGCCTGCGTTAAGAGAGGTTATAACACCGAACAAAACATTTGCGCTTTTTTTGGGCTTTAGCTTTGAATAAATACTAGCAGATCAACAAGCACGTACACTTCAACCATTTAATTTAAGGACACAAAAAAAAAACCACACACACAAAGGAATAAAAAATTGGGTTGTCAAGTGGATTCATGAGTACCCACTCCCATGAACGCTCAGGCCGATAGCTTTATTCCAAGGGTTGCTTTTTCTTTTTTTTTAAAATGTGATTTTCTACAAAACAATGAAATGCCGTCAACATCTCAACACGTCAGACCTCGTCCTCCTCAGCATCGTCACAGCACAACCTATCTCTCTGCATTGACCGTGTCACGGCAGTCACACAACGCCCGCTGAATCGAGAGCACAATGTACATGTAGAGGAAATGAAGCTCTCATGCGTAAGCGTGTCGAGACTAACAACCAAAACCCAGCACTAACCGCAGCACCACCTACTCCTGGCAGGTGAGGTCATTTCAGTGTCTGTTATCTCTTGATTCAGCTCCAGCTTTTGTCGCCCCACTATTTACATGCACCGCCTACCAGGAAATGGCTGTAATGTCTGTATTTGGACTACATGAATAGCAGTTTTTATTCACAGTTTCTATCAGGGAGTTTTTACAATTAGTCTTCTAGCGTTTATGACACAGTATTATTTACTTCGTGGCACGGATTATGTACTATAGCCAGGTACATTACGACAGAAATTCAATATGAGCACTGACTGTTCGTTTGTATGTAAACTAATGTAAACTAACTCATTTAGCTGAGGTTTAAAAAACTATTGTGAATACACGACAGAAATATAGGGCTGATGAAATTACCATAACTGAATTGGCCCCAGAGGAAAATTTCCCGGCTAATGTCTCCCTCGTAGTAATTATTACTTGACATTATGAAGGTCAGATGTCCTCAACAAATAGCTTTCACATTCAGTGTTCCCTTCATAACAGCCACCACCGCAAATATGAAGTTTTTCATATCGTTTCTCTCTTGTGAAAATACCAAATTTGGATCTGATTTTAAAAGTTCTTTTAAGAAATATATTTTAATTGCATTCCCCCTAAATTTGCCTCATTGGGTGAATTTGCAACGTTTCCATTTGATCAATTTCCCAGATAAAGTTTCAAACAATTGTTAAAAGTGAGAACACCGTAAGAACAACTGGCCCTATTTGGGGACTAAAAACATGTCAAGTCCTCAAAAAGGGGCATTTTCTAAAATTTAGAACCACAAATTACCGCAACAGACAGGCTGGAGGCTTTTAGGCATGTAAAAACTGTACCGTCTACAGGCTCATATGCTAACTGGTGCCGAGGAAACTGAACTGGCTCTTGACTCTCGGGTTTTCCGCGTGGGTATGGTGACTACACAGCATGAGATGCCGACTGTAGCCTCCGGCAATTCGTCATCCTCAGTCCATTCATTGAGATCAGGGTTGAACACCTGAATGCATTTCTTGTATTTCTTCTCCACTTCATTCCAGCCTCCAAGGATATAGACCTTGTTGTTCAAAATGGAGACACCGGCCGTGCTCACCCCTGTGTGAAGTGGGGCACAGTAGCTCCATTGCCCATTGTGAGGATTGTAACATTCGACTGCTAGGACATCTACCCTCTCACCACGACCTCCCAGCTGGCTGCCACCAAAGACATAGGCCCGGTCTCCCACAGTGGCAGCACAGTGCCAGCCTCGAGGAGTGCTCAGGCTATTTTTATCCTGCCAGCTATCAGTGGAGGGGTCATAGCAGCACACGGCCCTGGAGTAGGCATTGTTGATGTAACCTCCTGATACAAGGATCTTGCCATCAATGACAGAGCTGGCGTGACAGCAGCGTGGCACCTCCATTGGCGCTTTCATCTGCCATTGGTTGGATGAAGGCACGTAGGTCTCGACTGAGGCCTGACAGCCGTCCCCGTTGCGGCCGCCCACGGCAAACAGGAGGCCGTTGAAGGTGTTCAAACTGAAGTGGGTGCGCTTCTGGTTCATGTTGCTCAGGTGAATCCAGTTGTTGAAGCGGGGATCGTACCTACACAAACGAGGATGTTTGTTTGTTTGTTTGTTTGTTTGTTTTTCAGGAGCCACTATTCATTGTAAGACAGATGATCAACTAAGTAAAATGAATAAAAGTATCAGCAACAACTACCGCTTACCTGGAGAAGTTGCTGACAGCGTGTTTAGCCTGGTTCCTTGCATCGTTCTGGTCTTCACCACCTGCCACGTACAGGAAGCCATCCAAAACTGCCACACACTGATTGAAGCTCTTAGCTGGCATTTCTGTCAGCTTATTCCACACATTATCAGCATCCCTGTAGAGGACATCTTTGCTAAGAGACTTCTCTGTCAAGGCTGGGCGTCCACCAACCGTGAGCATCACTCGGAGGCCACCGCGTACCTTTGTTCTGCGTGACTGGAGGATGTTCTGTTGGTACGGCAACAGATGGTAATTCATGGCATCAACCAGGAGACGATGGCACTCAGAGTCTTGCATCATCCTAGGTACATTCTGGACATGAGTCACCAGATCTTGGGCAGAGATAGTGCCGAAGCGGATGTGCGTGAGAAGATCCGCAGCGTACTTCAACCTCTTCTCATCAAAATCCAACCATTTCATGGCTATCTGGAAGGCAGTGAGCTCAGAAGGCAGCTGGAGGGAATCATCAGAGAGGAAATCACTTATCTGCTCATAAGTTAGCTTCAGGAACTGCTCCATCTCAGAAAACTCAATGAAGTTCTCCCTCATGAACTTCTGCGCTGCTAACTTGGTTTCTTTGAGGTCATAGGTGTCAGCAATATTGACCACGTACATGCAGTTCTCCACACTTAGCTCCTGCATGAGGAAGTCACTGCACATCTTCACCAGGCTGCCAATTTGCAGCAACATGGCTGCGGCAATAGTGCTCCCAATGCTGTATAGTGACAGGGTAAGCTTTCCCGAGTATGCATACGTAATAGCAGTGGCAAGGCCCACAGGTGACAGATCATTAAGGTCGATCTTCTGAAGGGAGGAATCCTTCTTTAAGATATTTCTGATGTACTCGCTGCAAGACGCCATGACAACCTTGTGGACGTCAAAGGACTTTGACTTGGTGGCAACGGTTAGATCACAAAGGAAGGTGTCCTGCCTCATGTTGCTCAGACCCTCCAAGAGGTTAGCCGCGTATACAGAATCGGTGACTTCGGTTGAGATGCAGTTGAACCCGTTCCCTCCCTCGAGCAGAGTGTTCAGCCCGTTGATCTTGTTGATAGGGCTGTCCTCAACCATGATGGTCATTTCATTTATATCTCCTTTGCTCTTTTTGTTTGCCTTGTTCTTTTTGGGAGCCATGGCTGTTGCAGAGGAACGCAGCCCAGATCTTCTGAAAAGAAAGGAGAAACACTTTAAAGCCCAAGGATGGCCCACTGAAAATGATGACTTGGTGTGAATGATAAGATAATAAATGATATAAACGTTTATAAATATGTGATTGACGACAAAGGGTTATTCTTTAGCAAGTTCCTCGGATTTACATGGCTAGGGATACAAGTGTCGAAATATCATGAAATATTGTACATGTAGTAACCCAATATATATGATGGCATGTTTTATCTACTGTCCATAGTCTGGGACTATTAGTGTGTATTAAGCCTTGTTAACATGCATTATTAGTTGTTAGTTGGTCTCAGCAAGACACATTTTTGCATGTTTAAATTATCGTAATTGGATTGCGAACATGATTGCGCCTCTTAATCATTAACCACAAGGCAGAATCTGGAAATGATGATTGGTATATAATTAAATTGTTTACACCAAGATGATTTCGAAGGCACAGACGTAAATGCTTCAACATTCCTCTTTGCATCTGTCACAATTTATCAGCAGCAGGTCCAGGAATAGAAACGGTGGAGGGCTCACACATGACCTTCCTTTTATAGACTTGCGGACATGGAGAGCGACTCTCACATCCACCGGTCGTTTCGTGGAAATCAAACGTTTTCAGAGTCATACAACACATTTCACAGGTGACAGGTCACCATTCATGCACAGTCTAAATGACCTAACCAGCTGTCATGGCGATGATGAAGACGAACTGTGGATTTTCTGCGTCAGTGCTAAAGTTCGAGTCAGTCTAACTGCCTTGCTGAAAATGACATTATGGAGAACAAATTTGGACTTCTGCTCTAAATCAGAAAATGTGACGTCAAAATGACCCGTCACCTTACCTGAGAAGATAACGATGAGGCCGGCGAGGAGAAGATAGGCAAGTTGTGCCTCGGGTTTGTGTGCAGGAGAGAGAGAGCGTCTGCCTCTGGTACACACCGAGACATGCACTTTAACTCCTCCTCTCTGGGGAGAGGGAAACTCAACCATTTTGCAATGTGAGCAACATACGATGGACCCCCACCACGTGTACCTGACAGGGGGTCCGATACCAACACATTTCTATTTTGACCTCTGTCATTATTATATGGACTGCGAATGAGCCCTGTTCTTTGAAAGGCAAGGTCTCCATAACTGTGATACGTGGCATTTAATCCATGTAATATTGTGTAATATTATGTGACCATTATACTTAACTACTGACACTCCAAATATTAATTTTTTAGATGACTTAAAATCCTGCAATATATTCACTGTCAGCCATAATGGGTGTGAATTTTTTTCCAAAGGTTGAGAATCTTTAATAGTGGTGCACTATTTAGGGATTATATATATACATATATACATATATACATACATACATACATACATACATACATACATACACACACACACACACACACACACACACACATACACACACACACACACACACACACACATATATATATATATATATATATATATATGTAATAGCTCAAAGTTGTTAAATGGCAGAACAAGCTTCTTTCTAACTGCTAGCCCATGCAAACATATTATGTATGTATGTATGTATGCATGCATGCATGCATGCATGTATGTATATGTATATGTACACACACACACACACACACACATATATATATATATATAGACCAATCAGCCAAAACATTAAAACCACTGACAGGTAAGTGAATAACATTGATTATCTCGTCACAATGGCACCTGTCGAGGGGTGGGATGTGTTGGGCAGTAAGGGAACAGTCAGTTCTTGAAGTTGACGTGTTGGAAGAAGGAGAAAGGGGCAAGTGTGAGGATCTGAGTGACTCTGACAAGGGCCAAATTGTGATGGCTAGATGACTGGGTCAGCGCATCTCCAAAACGACAAGTCTTGTGGGGTGTTTCTGGTATGAAGTGGTCAGTAACTACCAAAAGTGGTCCAAGGAGGGAAAACCGGTGAACCGGCGACAGGGTCATGGGCGCCCAAGGCTCACTGATGCACGTGGGGAGTGAAGGCCAGCCCGTCTGGTCTGATCCCACAGAAGAGCTGCTGTAGCTCAGATGCTGAAAAAGTTAATGCTGGCTATGATAGACAGGTGTCAGGACATACAGTGCTCACAGCTTGCTGTGTATGGGGCTGCGTATCCACAGACCGGTCAGCGTGTCCATGGTGACCCCGGTCCACCATCTAAAGCACCTACAATGAGCATCAGAACTGGACCATGAAGCAATGGAAGAAGGTGTCCTGGTCTCATGAATCACGTTTTCTTTTACATCATGTGGACGGCTGTTGTGCGTGTGCGTCATTCATCTGGGGCAGAAATGGCACCGTGATGCACTATGGGAAGATGGCAAGCCGACAGAGGCAATGCGATGCATGTTCTGCTGGGAAACCTTGGGTCCTGGCATTCAGAGGGCGGTCTGGCAGCGGCCTCGCCTGGCGTTGACTGTGGTGTTTTTGGTGTCGTCGTGTGGAGTGAGAGGAGGTGTGTCGAGGGTGTCTGGCTGACAGAGCTGGCGCTGGACCAGCTGAGGGAGCCTGGTCTGCTGCGTCCGCTGAGCTCAAGGACCACGGCCCCTTCCTGGAGCTGTGCCTGAGGAGGAAGCATCGAGGGCGGTCTGACAGGACGTGGAAGTGGGGCAGGCTAAGCTAACTGTTAGCTCATGCAGACCGGCAGTCCCGATAACATTGAGGGCGGTCTGACAGGACGCGGAAGTGGGGCAGGCTAAGCTAACTGCTAGCCCATGCAGACCGGCAGTCCCGATAACATTGAGGGCGGTCTGACAGGACGCGGAAGTGGGGCAGGCTAAGCTAACTGCTAGCCCATGCAGACCGGCAGTCCCGATAACACTGAGGGCGGTCTGACAGGATGCGGAAGTGGGGCAGGCTAAGCTAACTGCTAGCCCATGCAGACCGGCAGTCCCGATAATACTGAGGGCTGTCTGACAGGACGCGGAAGTGGGGCAGGCTAAGCTAACTGCTAGCCCATGCAGACTGGCAGTCCCGATAACACTGAGGGCGGTCTGACAGGATGCGGAAGTGGGGCAGGCTAAGCTAACTGCTAGCCCATGCAGACCGGCAGTCCCAATAACACTGAGGGCGGTCTGACAGGACGTGGATGTGGGGCAGGCTAAGCTAACTGCTACCCATGCAGACCGGCAGTCCCGATAACACTGAGGGTGGTCTGACAGGACGTAGAAGTGGGGCAGGCTAAGCTAACTGCTAGCCCATGCAGACTGGCAGTCCCGATAACACTGAGGGCTGTCTGACAGGACGCGGAAGCGGGGCAGGCTAAGCTAACTGCTAGCCCATGCAGACTGGCAGTTCTGACAGTCATCCGTTCCCTTGGACAGTGACTCCTGCGGGTTAATTTAACTCCGAGAGTGTACAAATGGAGGATTTTACTGTGCTGGCTGTGTGTTAGTTACTATGTGTGTTCTTGTAGTGTTTGGATATGTGCTTTTGTCTTTGTGTGGTACTGCTGTGGGCTGGGGGAGACAATATTTCAAATAGCCAATAGTGTTCCTGAGTCCTGATTCATGTGGATGTTACTTTGACACCTACCACCCACCTAAGCATTGTTCCCAACCAATACACCCCTTCGTGGCAACACCGGACGGCAGTGAGCCCTGATGGTTTTGGCTGATTGGTGTGTGTGTGTGTGTGTGTGTGTGTGTGTGTGTGTGTGTGTGTGTGTGTGTGTGTGTGTGTGTGTGTGTGTTATATGATATCATATTAAAGTGTTTCATTAGCCACACGACCAAGGCCAGTGGAATTTGTTTTTGGTACACATTCAATACAATTCTGCAGCACAATACATACATGGACCCCAACAGACACTCCACATATTATATCTATCTATCTATCTATCTATCTATCTATCTATCTATCTATCTATCTATCTATCTATCTATCTATCTATCTATCTATCTATCTATCTATCTATCTATCTATCCATCCATACACAAAACCAGATCAGCAGCCATGTAGCAAGGAACAGGCTGACATACACTGCTCAAAAAAATAAAGGGAACACATAAGCAATGCAATGTAGCTCCAAGTCAATCACACTTTTGAGATATCAACCTGTCCAGTTAGGAAGCAACACTGATTTGTGAATCAATTTCACCTGTTGGTAAATTGTCTAATTTCCACCTGGTGGAAATTAGACAATTGGCAAGACAACCCCTATAACAGGAATGGATTTGCAGGTGGTGGCCACAGACCATTTGCCTGTCCTCATCTTTTCCGGCCGATCTTTGGTTAGTTTTTCATTTTGCTAGTGCCCTCACCACTAGAGGTGGCATGAGGCAGCATCTGCAACCTACAGAAGTTGCTCAGGTAGTGCAGCTCATCCAGGATGGCACATCAATGCGTGCTGTGGCAAGAAGATTTGATGTGTCTCCCAGCACAGTGTCCAGAGCATGGAGGAGGTACCAGGAGACAGGCCAGTACACCAGGAGACGTGGAGGGGGCCGCAGGAGGACAACGACCCCGCAGCAGGACCGCTATCTGGTCCTTTGTGCAAGGAGGAACAGGAGGAGCACTGCCGGAGCCCTACAAAACCACCTTCAACAGGCCACTAATGTGCAGGTTTCTGCTCAAACAGTGAGAAACAGAATGCATGAGGATGGTATGAGGGCCCGACGTCCACAATTGGGGCCTGTGCTCACAGCCCAACACCGTGCAGCCCGATTGACCTTTGCCAGAGAACATCTTGGTTGGCAGATTCGCCATTGGCGCCCTGTGCTCTTCACAGATGAGAGCAGGTTCACACTGAACACATGTGACAGACGTGAGAGAGTCTGGAGACGCTGTGGAGAACGTTCTGCTGCCTGCAACATCCTCCAGCATGACCGGTTTGGCGGTGGGTCAGTGATGGTCTGGGGAGGCATATCCTTGGAGGGCCGCGCCGCACAGACCTCTACGTGCTAGCCAGAGGTACCATGACTGCCATTAGGTACCGGGATGAGATCCTCAGACCCATTGTCAGACCATATGCTGGTGCAGTGGGCCCTGGGTTCCTGCTCATGCATGACAATGCTCGTCCTCATGTGGCCAGAGTGTGTCAGCAGTTCCTGTATGTCGAGGGCGTTGATGCTATGGACTGGCCCGCACGTTCCCCAGACCTGAATCCAATCGAGCACCTCTGGGACATCATGTCTCGTACCATCCGCCAACGCGATGTCGCACCACAGACTGTCCAGGAGTTGACCGATGCCCTGATCCAGGTCTGGGAGGAGATCCCTCAGGAGACCATCCGTCGTCTCATCAGGAGCATGCCCAGACGTTGTAGGGAGTGCATACAGGCACGTGGAGGCCACACACACTACTGAGCCTCATTTTGAATCGTCTTGAAGAATTTCCACAGAAGCTGGATCAGCCTATGTTCTCATTTTCCACTTTGATTTTGAGTATGATTCTGAATCCAGACCTTAATGGGCTAATGATTTTGATTTCCATTGATCATTCTTAGGTTATTTTGCTCTAAACACATTCCTCTGTCTAATAAATAAAGATTTTCAGCTGAAATATTTGATCCATCGAGGTCTATATTGTGTTTTTAGGTGTTCCCTTTATTTTTTTGAGCAGTATACATAGGCTAACAATGATAAACACACCTCTCTGGATCTCTACTCTGTAGCTCTCCATCTTTTTTCCCCCCCTCATATTATTCGCTTGCAGGCAGCAAAACGTTTCATTCAAAGACAGAACGGCAGAAAGAGGTTTTGCCAGTGTGGATGTCTGAACGGTGACTACCCACCCTGTGCAAGACAGCTGATTTCCAGCTGACTCTCATTGACCATGGCGCGTAAAGAAGCACGGGATCCGCTCCCCGGCTTAATGGGTGGCGCCGCGCACGCCACGGAAACCCGGACGTGAGCGCCGTGCGTAACAGCGAGGCGCAGTCCCCGTGCCAACGCGGCGCGTTCTGCGCCGGAGGCTCCGACCCGGAACGTGCACGTGCACAATAATAAAACACATTTGCATATTTTCGCCGAACATTTTGTGAGGCACGATCGACAACTACACAAGCACACATACTGTGGCGGCAAACGTGCCACGACATGAGCTGACCACGTCTCTCTTTGCCCGGTTCCCATTCGCGGCCTCTCACGATAGGTCATCCGGGGGTTAACGAGGGCCACCTGTTAATTGGTTTTCTCGGCGCACGCGCGTGCCCAGACGTGCGGATTGACCGCGCGTCGACGGAGGTGACGATGGCCGGCTCCGACGTGTCGAAGAAAGTCGATAAACTCAAACGTCAACTGGCGGAGGCGGCGGAACCCACTAAGGTACCACTCGTTTCTTTATGCGGAGCCGCCCCGCGCGCACGGCCCGCCACGCGTTTTGCGCCACTTTGCTTAAACTAAAGACGGAAGTCGCCGTCTTATGGTTGGCAAACCTCTCCCGGCGTGCACCTGGCGCGAGATGACCACCAGGCTGGGGTCTCTTGGCTTCTTCCACACACACACGCAACAGGTTTTAGTCATTTTGATGGGCAAATATGACCGTGCGTAAATGTCCCCATGTTATGTGCCCATATAAATGGGGTCAGCCCCGTGTCCCCCCCCCCCTGTGGGTCAACTATCCAATAGGTCGGGTTGAGGTAAGCGTGGTGGGGGGAGGTTAAGTCAGGGTTAAGGGTAGGCTAGGATACGTTTAGGTACATTCACCGAGGCAGGGTTGAGGGAATTAGGGACACACTCCCACACAAGTGACGTGCGATAATTGGTGCCCCCCCCCACACACGCGCGCGTCATCAGGTGAGATGAGATCACCGCTTTCCGACTTGATCAGATTTTGTGTGGTTTGATGTGGAGAATGACGTCATCTTGATGGGGTTTTCTTCTTCTTCTTCTTCTTCTTCTTCTTCTTCTTCTTCTTCTTCTCGTTTTTGCACTTGTCTTACTAACCCTCGTGTTCCGTTTGGGTCAAAACGACCCGTTTGAGATTACAACCACCGACCACAAACGGTGTCAATATTGGTCAATATCGGCGATAGGTGAGACGAGGACAGGACGCGCTGGGTATTTTTAGATCAGTACTACAGCTGCGTCGCTGCGAAATCCAAGGGCGGGCTCGGTTCGATGGGACCGGTGACCAACACTTGCATTGCTAATTAGTGAACGGAACACGAGGATTAAGCCCCTTGACTTTGCGTGGGGAGGGGGAGGGTGGGTGGGGTGGAGTTGTTCGCTGTTGCAGCAATAGACGTGCCGCTGTCACTACACGGCCCCCAGCCTCATGATGGGGCGGGGGGTGGGTGCGGGGGTTTATAAATGGGTGGCGCTTTGGTGCCAAAATAGCTGCACGCGCAGTTGTTCCAACTTATGGCTGCTGTCCATCATCACGGGGGCGGCGGGGTCGCCCTGCCCGCCTGCCCGCCTGCCTGCCCGCCTGCTGGAGCAGGAGAGCGCCGCTCGGTAAAACGGAAGCATTGGCGAGTCCACAAGTGTTCAGGGGGCTTTAGGTCTCGATGCAAAACACTCTGAATGCTTTAACGTGGTCACCCCGATTCCCTTATGTAGGGGAGGCCCGCGAGGCCGTCGCCGGGCTCGTCCATTTATAGTTGATGGTGACAGTGAACGGAGCGCTGTCGAGTGGGCGTGTGGTGTTCCCCTACATAGCTGCCGCCCTGAGTGCGCGATCAGCAAGTGTCCGCTGGTCCAAAACAAGGATGGCCATATTTGGCGGGCCGAGGCTTCGTTCGCTTTTCAAAAAGCTTTTCTCACGTCTGTCCTCCGTGGCCCCTAACTGATCACCCCCTGCGAAGCTTGCCGAGCACGAGGACATGAGGGTTTCCTGAGATGTTTTTGTTCGTAAGTTGCAAATAATATACATTTTGTTGGACCTCCCCCCCCCTGAAAACCCCCCCCAATGATGATCAATGATACTACCAACACGGGGATCGCCGGTTTGAATCCCCGTGGGTGTGTGTCCTGGTCCCTGCGCTAGCGCCTCCTCTGGTCGGTCGGTCGGGGTGCCTGTTTTTGTGGGGGACGGGGGGATAGCGTGATCTCCCACGCGCTACGTCCCCCCCTGGTGAAACTCCTCACTGTCAGGTGAAAAGAAGCGGCTGGCGACTCCACATGTAGTGGAGGAGGACACGTGGTAGTCTGCAGCCCTCCCCGGATCGGCAGAGGGGGTGGAGCAGCGACTGGGACGGCTCGGAAGAGTGGGCTAATTGGCCAAGTACAATTGGGGAGAAAAAGGGGGGGGGAGGTCAGTGATGGGAGGAATTAATACAATTGTTTGTCTTATTTTCCCCAGATTCTGAAAATCTTGCAGAAGCTCAAGGATCTGGATATCACGTTAGACATTCTTGCCGTGAGACTTATTTATGATGCTTTTATGTACTAAACATAGTTCGAGTCAAACCTCATGAAGCTCAATCTTGCTTGATTTTGCAGAGGCCTAATAATGATCTGTTTTTGTGTAAATTCCGTCCAGGAGACCGGGATCGGCAAAAAGGTCAAATCTTTTCGAGAACACAAACACGCTGGCGAGTTCGCCAAATCCCTGGTTAGCTATTGGAAGAAATTAGTCCGTAAGGAAAAGAAGAGGTCAGTTGCATTTTACTTCTCATTTTATTGGATTATTTCACGATTTATTTTGATCAACTTTTCTGTGAGTTTGAAACTTGGCTGATCTTGAAACTGTACCTCCATGCAGCCATGCGGTAGATGGAGTTGCTTCACGGAATGTCCGGATGAAATCTAAAGCCCGCGCCCAAAGCTGTCCACAAAATGGGAGTTTGACAGTGCACACATCTAGTGACTGTTTAAAATCCAATGGCAAGACTATGGATACTTCGGGCAAGGCGCTCGCGACAAAGAAGATCGGAAAACATTCGTCAGAGAAGAAACGGTCGCGTGAGAGTCTGCATACAAAGAAAAGGCACGAGAGTCTGCATAAAAAGAAAAGACATGAAAAGAAAAGGCACGAGAGTCTGCACAAAAATGATCAAAGTCATGTGGAAAGGCGTAGGGTCTGCAAGAATGGGGATTTATTCCAAACTGAAAACCAAGGGCGGAGCGAGGACGGTTCAGTTGCTTCAATAAAAAACATTCAACATCACAGAAATCCAGAAGCTGACGCGGTGCTTTGGAACAAAAGTGTGAGGGACAGCCCTCGTGATTCAAGGCCCGTGTCCAGGGTGACATGTCAGAGCTATCCTGAGACAGGAAAACCTGCAGCCGGAAAAGAGCCAAACAAGAAAGTGCGGTCAAGTCAAAAATCAAAATGCGAGGAATCGTCCTCATCAGAAACCAACAGCAAGCATCTAAAGACGAAGAGGGGGCCGGTCGAAGAGCGGCCGGTGTGTCTCAAGCACAAATTGAAGTCTCGAAATGAGGAAGAGCCACACGGCAAGCGCAAAAAAGCCAAGACGAAGCATGAAGACAAACGAGGCAAAGACAAACTAGAGGAGCCGTCCATGTCTTTTGAGTCCTGCCTAAACTACGACCATGACGCACTGGAGAGGAAGGGTCGATCTGTGGCCAAGAAACCTTCCAAAAAAACCAGAACTCAAGAAAGAGCGCTAACAACACGGCACGGAGTGAAATCCACCAAGTTGCCCGTGGAGTCTGAAAATGTTATTGCCCCCAAACCAGCGCAGTCAAATAAGCCTTTCGAAGAGGTTGAGTATACACTTTGTTTTTATATCACAAATTTGAATGAATTTAACGCAAGCTGGTCCTGGTTAATGTTTCTTGTACTCCACAAGACTAAGAGGTCTGCAATGGACCTGGTCGGCGTTCCTTTGCCTGACTTTCTGCCAGAATGTGATAAGCCATCCAAACTGGACTATTTGGAGACGAAAGGTTTGTATATGCCAACTGTTTCTTCGCACACTGTGCTGCTACCTTTATATCTGATAAGAACCTTCATTTATTCTTGACACGGCTTGTCTTTCAGTAGAGAAGGTCGACGATTTCTGTGATGGGTCAGAGGAGATGCCTGTATTCACCGGTCAGCGATCGTACAGAAGGATGCAGGTCTACTCTGGTGCCAAAACCAACTCCCTTCCAACCATGCTGAGTTTGTACCAACAGTGTCTCCGGGCGATCCAAAACAACATGGACTGTGAGTAAAGAAAGCCAGGGAGCTCTCCAAAACCCCCTATGATGTCATTTCATTTTGTTGGCTGATGGTTCTCATTGGATCTCTTCACAGTGCTTAATAATACTGGAGGCGTGGCGTTCGAGATCCTCGAGCCAGTGCTGGAGACATGTACACCAAAGCAGCTTCTACATATCGAAGAATGCAACCCAGTGAGAACCTAATTTCATGAATTGATTGTATGTGAAAAGATAGATTCTTCATTCTCACACCTGAGGAAATGTGTGCCACAGCATGTACATATCAAAATACAAATTCATCACATCAGAATATAAATTCACCTTCACATATACTTGTATACAAAAATAGGTACTTTGATACAGTAAGACATGGGTACACCGATACTACCCTACATACTACATGTGCATGGCATTTAAGGAGACATGAGTACACAGATATAGACATGGACTATCGCTGGGGTACTGCATTCAAAGCCGCTATGGCAGAGGGGACAGCACTTCTGTCAAAGCAGACTCTTCTAGTATTTTCAATCAGTTGAGAGTGAAGGGAAAAAAATGGAGGGCGGTGCTTATAGTGAGGGCTTTGCATGTAAACAGGGCCTTGCTTTTAGGCCCAGTTTACACCTGGCATTAAAATGCGATCTCTTATTTAGGTGTGTTATCTGGAAAATGACATCTGATCACGGGGTGTTGCATTTACAGCTGGGTGAATGTGACAGAGAACTGGTAACAATGTGAGCCAGACCACCCAAGAATGTGGTCTGGCAGATCCAGTCACACTGATCACAATGCATTTAAACCTTACATTAATATACAGGTTTCCTTATCCAGATAAGACATCCAGACACAGATTGCATGTTAATGCCAGGTGTAAATGGGGCCTTAAGGTCTCATTTACACCTGCCTACCGTGGTGAAGAGTGCCCTCTTCACCACAACAGTCCAGTACAATGTCCACATTACTGTTGATGCTGCACCAACCCACTTGTCAATCTCCCACTCCATCCTACCCTCACTTGTGAACCAGACCCCGAGATACTTGAACTCCTTCACTTGAGGCAACATCTCATCCCCAACCCAGAGGGAGCAAGCCACCATTTTCCGGTAGAGAACCATGCCCTCAGACTTGGAGGTGCTGACTCCCATCCCGGCCATTTCACACTCAGCTGCAAACCGCCCCGGTGCACGCTGGAGGTCGCATTCTGATGAAGCCAACAAAACCACATCATATGCGAGGAACAGTGATGCAATTCTGAGGTTCCCAAAATGGACACACTCCTCACCTTGGCTGTGCCTTGAGATCCTGTTCATGAATATCACAAACAGAATCGGAGACAAGGGACAACCTTGGAGGAGTCCAACACCCACCAAAAACGTGTTTGACTTTGTGCCGAGAATGCGGACACAGCTCTCACTTTGGTTATACAAGGACCGGATGGCTTGTAGCAACTGCCCCGGTACCTCATACTTGCGCAGTATCCCCCACAGAGTGCCCCGGGGTACATGGTCATATGCCTTTTCCAAGTCCACAAAACACATGTAGACTGGCTGGTCAAACTCCCATGCCTCCCTCAGCGCTCCTGCAAGGGAAAAGAGTTGGTCCATTGTTCCACAGCCCAGAGGGAATCCGCATTGTTCCTCCTGGATCCGAGGTTTGACAATCGATCGGAGTCTCCTTTCCAGCAACCTAGAGTAGACTTTCCCAGGGAGGCTGAGCAATGTGATGCCCCGATAATTGGAGCACACCCTCCGGTCCCCTTTTTTAAATATGGGAACCACCACCCCAGTGTGTCACTCCACAGGTACTGTCCCTGACCTCCACACGACACTGAAGAGGCTTGTCAGCCAAGACACCCCGACAATGTCCAGAGCCTTCAGCATCTCAGGGCAAATCTCATCCACACCTGGCACCCTGCCACCAAGGAGCTTCTTAACTACCTCAGAATCCTCTTCCAGGGATATGGGTGGAGCTTCTCCCGAGTCTTCAGACTCTACCTCCTCCACCAAGGCTGTGTTAGCCGGGTTAAGGTACTCCTCAAAGTGTTATTTTCACTGCCTGACAACACCCCCAGTCCCGGTCAGCAGTTCCCTCCCCCAGCTGAACACAGCCTGAATCAGGCCCTGCTTCCTCTTCCCGAGTCGCCGGATGGTTTGCCAGAACTTCCTTGAGGCCAACCGAAAGTCCTCCTCTATAATCTTGCAAAACTCCTCCCACACCCGAGTGTTTGCTTCCGCGACCGCTTAAGCCACAGCCCTTCTGGCCTCCTGGTATCTGTCTGCTGCTTCAGGAGACCCCTGGGCCAACCAAGCCCGAAAGGCCTCCTCCTTCAGCCTGATGGCTTCCCTCACTGCTGGTGTCCACCAGTGGGTTCTTAGGTTGCAACCTCGACAGACACTGATGACCTTATGACCACAGCTCCTACCTGCTGCATCTGCAATAGAGGCTTTGAACATGGCCCGCTCGACTCATGTCCCCAGCCTCCCTCGGGATACACGAGAACTTCTTCCAGAGGTGGGAGTTGAAGACCTCACAGACGGGCCTCTGCCAGACATTCCCACTTCAACCTCACTACACGTTTGGGTTTGCAAGGTCTGTCCGGCAGCCTTCCCCACCATCTGATCCAACTCACCACCAGGTGGTGATCAGTTGACGGCTCTGCTCCTCTCTTTACCCGAGTGTCCAAAACATACGGCTGCAGGTCTGATGATACGACCACAAAGTCTATCGCTGATCTTCGGCCTAAGGTGTTCTGGTACCAAGTACACTTATGAACTACCTTATGTTCGAACATGGTGTTCGTTATGGCCAATCCATGACTTGCACGGAAGTCCAATAACACGGTTCTGATCGGGGAGGCCATTCCTCCCAATTGCGCCTCTCCAGGTTTCTCCATCACTGCCCCCGTGAGCGTTGAAGTCCTCCAGCAGAACTATAGAGTCCCCAGGCGGAACCCTATCCAGGACACCACCCAGAGACTTCAAAGGAGGCCAGATACTCCAAACTGCTATTTGGTGCATAAGTACACACAACAGTCAGAGCTGCCCCCCCCCCCCAGCGACTCGCAGTCATATGGAGGTGACCCTCTCATTCCCTGGGGAGAACTCCAACATGGCGGCGCTCAACCGGGGACTTGTGACGAAGTCACACCATAAATGTAGGCGCACAGAAATACATTTTGAAAGTTGATCGAAATAAAGAACAAATTATTGCATTTCTTTTTAGACGTGTATGTGATGGTGTTGCGATGGTGTGTCCATAGCTCTACGTTGGACAGACTGATCATCTATGGGCGAGACACTGTCAGAGGGACTTCAGGGAGTCCAAGCTTGAGGAGTACGAGTGTTGGAAGGAGATGTACATGCGGTTATTTGAGGAAAGGGAAGAAAAACTCAACAGAGTGACAAAGAGCATTGTCACAGCACATTCAAAGAAACACAAAGGTGTGTACCGTGCACTCAAAATACATCTTTTAACTGTTTTTTAAAAAAAAATCAATACAAAGCCAGCTCATGACGATGCCATTATGTTGTCAACAATGATAGCTAAAGCCTTTTGGAAACATGTTAATTGCATTGGCACGTTTCCATTTAATTGACATTAACATTTTGCTCCCTTTTTTCTACCTCTTGCAAACTTTGCCCCGCGCTTTTTAGCCACAAGTGATCATTTCGAGCTCATCATCATGTATAGATTTGGGGTTGTATTTGCAAACCCTAAAGATTCATGTCTACCTTATCTGATGGCCTTACTGAGTCAGTTGTAGTGATCTCCTTTGGGGACGTGCTGCACGAGTGAGCCGAGGGATGGCGAGCTCTGTCGTAGTGCAGCGCACCGTTTCCGATCGCGTGGCTTCTCGCAAACGAAACACTATAAGCTGTGACGAGGGCAGCGTCACATTTTAAACTCCGGAGTGCTTTTTCTAAACTGCTTACGCTTTGATTTCCGTTAATGGGAATACGCGTTTGTGTCGGTTGTCCGGGCCGTCCCTTAGTATTTGGCTGGGACGCTAGAACGACCGAGGCGGTCATTTTGACGGTTCTGGATTTTCAAACTGAATAAATTTGTGAAAAGAAAAGATGACGATGCAGACCTGCCGCTCCCCGAATGCTCCTAAAATTGCACATATTTGCTTTAAAATGAGTTTTAGATCAATTGCACAAAAAAGTTATGATAAGATCTACTTAAAACGACAGGGAGCGGTCAAAAGGACCGCGCGTAATTTGCGCATCATCGTGTGTGTCAGGTCACTATTCATGACGTGTGTTGGTCGCGTCATTTCCTTCGCGACGTTCATCGCTCTGCAGAACTAGCGGTCTCCAGTGCAGAGAAATAGTCTAAACTTCATTTTTGATTACTGCGAACATGTCTGGGTACAGACGCCGTTTCAGAAGCACCATGACTACCACCGAGGCGCTGCAGTATTTACAGGCGTTGGTACAGCGGCCCTTTTAAATCGTTTGAAAAATAGTATTAAAAGTTGTTAAAATGTTAATTTTGGGGTCAGTCGTTTCTTAACAGACATACTAACCTATGCAGTGCATTAATGTCTCAACTGGGTATTTATCTTGACAGAATATGGAGTTTAAAATCCCGAGGTCACTTCGACCGCCCGTGGTCATTTTGGGTATAGGAGTAAAATCCCGGTCGTTCTACTTAAGAAGGGTTTAAATGGCTGCTCCAGTGTGTTTGGGTTCCCAACAGGTAGAAAGAGAGGACTCATAAACGGCGCGATGCGGCCCAGCCATCTGTTCCCTGGCCGGGGGTCCATAATAAGAGGACGCACTAAATGCCCGATTAAATGTGAGACAGCCAGTCTCGCATGAACCATTAAAGATGCCATTACGAAAAAAATAGATTTTGTTGCTTTATTACTTTAAATAACTCAATCACTTGGTTTCACAGCTAAAATTTCAAGTAAATGATTAATCCAAGGCCTGAAGTACACACCACTGTGTAGGAATAGTTCAGCTCTACAGCTGATAGGATAGCAGTGCTGCACACTGATTATGCAGGTGTTGTGTTTAGGCCTCATGACGTCACATTGTGTTTGTTTCTTAGGTCGACAGCTGAAGATGACGTTTAGTCACACTGTTGCCAAGCCACCAAGAGATGTACGGATTCAGCAGGGGATACCCAGAACTGCCGGCGCCGCTCAGCAGCCTCATGAGTTCAGGTCCAGGTGAGCTCGGCATCCACTAACTACATGAAGATACCTGGTCTGGTCACCTGGCTGTGTGATCATTTTTGTTTTTTGTTTTCATTTCACTTTAGCTGACAACATTCACTGTACTCATTTTGCTTACGTAACCATGTTTTGCTTACTTTGATTAGCGGGTACATAAAAAATCTCCTCCTCACCCTTTTTCGGGTGGTGCGTGTCTTCTGCAAGAATGACCGCGGATGTGTAGACTCGCTAACGGGTCGGGACTGGTTAGCCCAGTCGCCGGTGGTGCGGGAGACCCGGGTTCGCATCCCGGCTGCCCCCTGAATTCGCTACATTGGTGCCAGAAGTGGGATGGTGAAACCGTGAGGCCATCGGAAGCACGTGCGCCCAGAGGCGTGAGGGAGCTGGGGTGCTGAAGCGCGGGGACACGCTTCCCGAAGGAGGGGGGGGGGGTAGTGTAGCGACCACAGATGTGTAGACTCGCTAGCCCGTTGGCTAACGGGTCGGACCCTTTAGGTGACCGGTTAGCGCAGTCACCCATGGTGCAGCTCGTGTCCCCGCTGCCCCTGAATTCGCCACTATATATATATATATATATATATATATATATATATATATATATATATATATATATATATATATATATAGCACCCTTTTTTGGATGGTGTGTGTCTCCCTCAAGCTCGGGTCCTCTACCAGAGGCCTGGGAGTTTGAGGGTTCTGTGCAGTATTTTAGCTGTTCCTAGGGCTGTACTCTTCTGGACAGAGACCTCAGATGTTGTTTCTGGAATCTGCTGCTGGAGCCACTCTCCCTGTTGGGGGGCCCCACACCCTAGTGCTCCTGTTACCACTACTACTACTGTGGATTTCACCTTCCACAGCAGATCTAGTTCTTCCCTCAGCCCGAGGTATTTCTCTAGCTTCTCATGTTCTTCCTTCCTGATGCTGCCGCCACTCGGGATTGCTACATCGGTCACCGCTGCTGTCTTCTGTTCCTCATCGGCCACCGCAGTGTCTGGTTTGTTAGCCAGCACCTGCTTGTCAGTCTAGAACTTGGAAGTCCCACAGGATCTTAGTTCTGCCATTCCCAACCAGCTTTACAGCAGCTGGGTTAGCCGAGTTGGTCAGAACATCAGCTTTCCATGCCGGAGATGACGGGTTCAAACCCCGGTTTGGACAAGTATCCAGTAAGAGTCCGTGGCTTAGACTCCCACTGCTATACAAAGCCAGCTACCTCAGAGATGAGCGAGAGTAACATGAGTAGAGTCACACCGGCACGGACACCACAAACACAGGAGTTGATTCTTTACCTTCATTTTACCTTTGGTGGAAAATCAACACCTATTCTCTAGCTTCATGTTTGCCCTCCTCTGGTCTCCATCTCTGGAGGAGCTTCTACCACAGCAGTGCAGGGGGGCCTCAGCCTGTCAGACGCTGATGTGATAATTGGGTAAATTGCCTTTCGGGCGACCTTAGCTGAGAAATGCAGTTGGAGCAGTGTGCTTGTCAGTTTAATTATGGTCCCCCGTAGTCTGCTGTAGAAAAATTACCTGTTGGTTTACCTGAGATGTTGCCTCTGGGGGGGATGGACACTGAGGTGTCATTGTCCCAGAAAGCTGAAAACACTGCAGCAAATGTCTCGAAGTGATCCCGTTGTCAGCAACTCCGGAGTCAGAAAATCAGAAAATCGCTTTTCGCGCCAAGCCTCATTACTGCATGTTGCCGTTCGCCACCCATGTACGGTTACGGCTCGAGTCTGTATATCAGTTTGAATTCCCCCCGCTGAAATCCGCTGCTGTTGTATTTGGCTGAATACACGTGGCACATCTGAAGACCCCCCGCTTTATGTCAGAGGGAGGCCTAAAAACTCTACTATAGAGTGTTTGGTATTGTGGGGGGCAGCCCGACATTTGAGACGCTGGAAGAAAAGCTGAAAATCTGCCAGTATTTACTCACACTGGGCTCCTCAACAGCGTCCAGGCTGCCGAAGGTAAAACGAGGCCTCCTTGTTCCGAGTCCCCCGTGCCCGGCATCCCCAGCCCGAGGACAGGCGGCACACAGGACCCCCGCAAAAGAACAAGTAAGCCGAGACGAAAGAGTATGGCAGCTTTTTACGAAGCACTTCCCGTTAATTAATGTCACACATTAATACCACATTTTCAAAAGACTTTTTTTTTTTGCAAATATATTTATTAGATTAATTTGTTTTTGCATTCAACGTAACGCAGCTTGTCATTGGGTAACCTCCGTTGCACAGTGTTGTGCGCGTGCCCCAGTACAGGAGTAAAACCTCTTGTGAATGGGGTAAATTATAGCGTCCATAGGTTTGTTGACATGGGAACTCGTGCGTCTGCCACAAGTAGTCAGACTGGTTCGCACAAATATCTGAAATGTTTAAGCCGAGGTCCGGGGCTCGCCATACCCTCGTCTTATGTCACTTCAGAGAGTTAACAACGCGGCCTTTAAAGTTACGCAAAAGGAAATATTGACCTGACACGTTTATTTTGTTGCATCCATTTACAAAATCCTCACCGTTGCACTTTCCCTTTTTGCAGGAGTTGCACCGATGATGGCCAAGTCCATAAAGGCGTTTAAGAAGCAGCTGGGACGCAGATAGAAGACCCCCCGGGGTTGTAGGGGTCTTGCCACATGTGTCAATGTGAGGAAATGGCACACTGTTCTTCACCATGTTTGAAACGTGTAAATAGGTCGTACATGTTAGATGACCCTGTGGTGCTTCCTGGGATGCTTTGTAAGCAGAGTCCATGTTTTTTTTTTTCCTTTTCAAACGAGCAGCAAGCGGTGCGACGTGACTGTTGACATTCCATAGGCTTTGCTGCCCTCTAGTGGACAGGGGGAGAATAGGAACCAGATAAAGGGTGTAGTTTGTCTTCGTTTATTCAAAGTTGCCCTGTACGTGTACAAAACTGTCACTCATCACATGTGAAATGTATTTCCAATGGTGAATTTCTGCTCATTTGTTAATATATCTGTTACAAGTTCTTTTAAGTGTTCTCGTCGTATACAGTGCTGCTTGTTTTAACTGTGTTCCGTGAAGGTGTCCTTGAGCAGCGCCCACAAATAAATTATTGTGTTATTATTTATTATTATTTTGCCTCCACTCCAGTCTCGCAATGTGTTTTCTTTCTCATTTAGTCTACATTTGAATTGTGATCTTTGTGAATACTGACACTATGTCAACAGTAATGTAACGGAAAGATGAGCTGGGATTTACAGAAAATTCTACATTTAAGCAAATCAGTTGGGATGATCGTCTATAATATTGACAAATGCCTATACAGTCGATCTGAACAAGGCATTTTGAAGGGTTTGCAATCACGCAAGTTCCATTTCTGCCTTTGGTTGTAGTCTGAAAAACAGTGCAAATGTATTTCTCAAGCCTAAAAATTTCCCCAATTTTCGTTAAAACTAAGCAATAAGAAAAACAGAAATCAGCCAGGTTGTCCCGAGAACGAAACCAGGTTTAGTAAAGATTGTTACGGGGGCCAGTGGAGTGCTGGTATGGTTTCTTATGGAAACAAAGCCGTCTTCCACTTTTCGAAGATATTTCTTGCTTTGGATGATTTATTTATGATTGAATGGTGATTTATTATTTTTCATGTGACTTTACTTTTTGAAAAAAGTTGATGACCGATGAATAAACGGTATAGGAAGGGACTGAGGGAGCACGAGTTGGGGTCATTACAGCACCACCTGTTGTTGCCCACAAACACTGCACCGCCCCTGGCTTGGTTCACGCCCATTTATTTCATTGATGGTGAAGAAAGGTCACTGAAAGGCATTGCCTTTGTGCACTGCCTGCTGGCACCTATGTCCTATCGGACTCGAACCTGTTTTTTTTTGGCACTTGTCTCTTGACTAGATCCTTTGCTTGTGTTGTATTAACTCTCAGATGTACGTCGCGTTGGATAAAAGCGTTTGCTAAATGAAATTGTAACATTGTAACAGTAATGCTTACATTTTAACACTAACATTGTAACAGCCACACTAAAATTTAACACTAACATTGTAACAGCCACACTAACGTTTTAACACTAACATTGCAACATTGTAACAGTAACACTAACGCTTTAACACAAACATTGTAACATTGTAACAGTAACACTAATATTGTAACATTGTAGCACTAGCACTGTAACATTGTAACATTGTAACAGCAACACTAATATTGTAACATTGTAGCACTAGCACTGTAACATTGTAACAGTAACACTAATATTGTAACATTGTAGCACTAGCACTGTAACACTAACATTGTAACAGTAACACTAATATTGTAACATTGTAGCACTAGCACTGTAACATTGTAACAGCAACACTAATATTGTAACATTGTAGCACTAGCACTGTAACATTGTAACAGTAACACTAATATTGTAACATTGTAGCACTAGCACTGTAACATTGTAACATTGTAACAGTAACACTAATATTGTAACATTGTAGCACTAGCACTGTAACATTGTAACAGTAACACTAATATTGTAACATTGTAGCACTAGCACTGTAACGTTGTAACATTGTAACAGTAACACTAATATTGTAACATTGTAGCACTAGCACTGTAACATTGTAACTAACATTGCAACACTGTAAATATACTGAGCTCAAGAAACTGAGACTGTCTCGTTGCTTTATTATCAATGTTTACAGGTATATTGGAATTATAGATGTTGGCATAATTTGCATCCAGTTTGCCCATTTAACGGTTCTCTCAAAGGATCTTAAGAGCATTTTCCATCCATAAGAGTGATACAGATGTAGATGGATCCGGATAGATAGGATAAAGCGGTAGGGCCAGAGGGGGAAGAGAGCAAGAACGACAAAGAGCTACATGAGAGGAAATGTGTATATATAGCGATATAAAAGACGGGTAAAATACATAGATAAATAAACATATAGATATGGGTAGATACAGATATATGGAAATCTATGTCTGTCTTTTCACAATATAAATATATTCAGTATACATGGATAAATCCTGGGTTTAAAAAACTAACTGGTAACTGGATATGTAATAACTTTATTTATATATCACTTTCCTAAAAGAATGTTACAAAGTGCTTTACAAAAAAACTGAAACCAGACAAGGCAAAAAATAAGAATACCAAAATAAGAGTAAAATATAAACACATCAAACGTCTGTAAAAGCTTTCATTAAAGGTATTTTGCATGTACACACCGGAAGGGCAGCACATTCAAGCATCTGCAGCCCAAAAAGTAAAACAAAAAACCCCCCAAAAAACCAAGCCAAGCCAAGTTTATTTGTAGAGCCCCAAAATCACAAGGTAGTCCCGAAGGGCTTTAAATCAGCACAATATACAACAATATACGACACCCTCTACCCCTGGACCCCAGACCAGAAGGAAGACGTACCCACATCCGGCTTCCCACCCGCAGACACGGCCAACTGTGTCTGTAGGGACGCCCGACCAAGCCGGAGGCAACGCGGGGATTCGAACCGGCGACCCCCGTGTCTCGGGCACCCTTGTCTTGCCTGTGCTTTACACTTTAGTAGTATCCTGCGTTTCCTTCTTGTTTCACGATTAAGTACTGTAGCGAATTGGGGGGGGGGGGGGGCAACGCAACCGCAGGAACTGCCGCGGCCGGGACGCGAACCCGTGTCGCCCGCACCGCAGGCGACATCGCTGACCGCTCGACCAAAGGGTCAGACCCGCGAGCCAGCGGCCAGCGTGTCTAGTTACCCATGCACGGTACAGTATATATCTGTGTATATAGTTAAAAGAGGGATGTGTGTTACGCGTATTTCGTCATTAAAAAAACCCCCAAACAAACAAAACTACAGCATATTCTACGCGGGCCCAGGTGGGCGGCTGGCCGGGCATGTGCCGGGGCGCATCCCGGTGTGAAGGGAGGAGTAGGAAGAGGAGGAGGAGGAGGAGGTGGTGGTGGTGGAACCCGGAGGGCGGAGCACCCTGGAACGATGACGTAGGATTGGAATGAGGGAGTGAATGTTCCGGGTCAGAAACCGGACCGAGAGGAAATTAACTCTGGGACGACGAGGAGGAGGAGGAGAAGGAGGAGGAGGGGGGGAGAGAGAAACAACGCAGAGAAAGAGATCCGAAACGTTGCCCCGTTTTCCACCGAGATGCCGCTGATCTTCGAGAGAAGGAGGACGAACGCCAAACGCTCCGCCGTCGACGGACTATAACTGAGAGGAAACAAGCGGAGGGAGGGGGAGGAGGAGGAGGAGGAGGGAGAGTAGAGGAGAGGGGAGGTGGGGGCAGAAAAACAAACCAAAACAGGTGCCTGCAAAGTAAGCAAAGTACGAGGAGGACGGAGTTATCTGTCGCCTGGTCGCCACCGAGCGGGCGGTGCGTTTTACTCACGCTCCCGGGGGAGTTTTTTGGGGGAGGAGGGAGGGGGGGAGGCTTCGATCGCCCCGAAAGAAACAAGAGAAGAAACGGCTTTTTAATTTGACTCCCTATTGGCCCTTTTCCCCGAATCTGTTGCGTCCTTCCCTTTGTTTTACTTACTCCCGTTGTTGATACAAGGTTGCTCTTTTGTTTTTTTTTTGGGAGCGCTTCTTTTGTGTGCCATCGTCTCCCCCCCCCCTCCCCGCCCCCCGCGATGTTCCACTGTATCCCCCTGTGGCGGTGCAACCGTCACGTCGAAACGATCGATAAGCGCCACTGCTCCCTGCTGTATGTGCCCGACGAGGTTTACCGCTACGCCCGCAGTCTGGAGGAGCTGCTGCTGGACGCCAACCAGCTCCGCGACCTGCCCAAGGTAAGAGGACGCGTGTCACGCGCGCGCGCTACACGACCCCGCAGGTTCGAGCGCCATGTTTGTCTCCCCCCCCCCCTCGAGGACTTCCGCTGATCCTGATCCGCGGGAGCCGAGCGGGGGACGCGTAGGGGCGACCCGGTGGTCCGCCGCAGCCCGGTGTGTCTACTTTACTACACTTTGTGGGGGGAGGGGAGGGGAGAGGGGGTGGGGTTTGGGTGGTGTTGGATGTGCAGGTCTCTGAGCCGGCAGGCCAGCACACCCTGCTGCGGCAGGTGAAGTACACGCAGGTGCTGCTGGGAGAACTCTGATTTGCAGTGTCGTTTCCAACCCCCCCTCCCCCTCCCCCCAAAACCCCTCCAGTACTGTGAAGTGTAACACATCCTGGTATGAAGAGGCCACGTTAGGGCAGAAGACTTAGATAAGTGGTAGCGAATCTGCATTAAAGACCCAGGAACCCTTTGACCTGTGACCTCTGTTTAGGTACCGATATGGAAAACGTCGTTACAATCGCAGGGATCAGTCATGGGGGATTTCGCTTCCGTATGTAAAGACGCCATATTTAGGGGTACGTTAGGGGTTCGTCACATTGGACTGTTTGGTAAGGTAAAGTACCACAGCCGGTGCAGACTGGTGGACAGGGAGAACTCTAGAGAACTCTAGATTTCAGTGTCATTTCCACCCCCCCCCCAGTCCTTCCCTTTCTATTGTGTGATTTAAAGTGTACTGGGAAATCACATGGCTGCTGCCCATCATACTGGGGTTTCTTGGTACAAGGAGGCCACGTTTGGGCAGAAGACTTCAATAAGTATTTGTGAATCTGCATTGAAAGACCCAGGACCCTTTGACCTCTGTTGAGGTAACGATATGGAACGTATTATTTCAATCACAGGGATCAAACATAGGGAATTTTACACAATATTCACTGAGCCTACACAAAGTGACACAACGTTGTGTCACTTTGTGTAGGCTCACTTATTCAATTACTGTAATAATAATAATAACAAATATATAATAAGTTATATAATTAGTAGCATTATAATTACATTTTTGGAGTCAATTAATTGGCACAAAATGTATGCATAAAATTCCTCAACACAGCATGGAAAGTGGGGACATATTGATATTCGTCGCCCTGTCCGCTCACATGTGTAAAAATGTAAATATTTAGGTGTACGCCAGAGGGTCATCACATAGAGCTGTTGGGTAAAGTATAATAATCTCACTAAAACTATTTCAGACTTCCTTTTTAGCTAATAAATCCTCGTTATCTTCCAATGTGGACGGCAAAATTGTGTATCGCAATATGGCAATTTCGTCCCGACACATTTCCACCGAAGGACGAGCAAGCGATAACGAGTTAGCGATAATTGATCATGTCCGTGCAGCCGTACCTCGGACCGGCGGGAGGTCCGGCGCTGCTGTGTTGACAGTGGCCGGGTGACCGTCCTGTGGCCTTGCAGTATATCTATATTTACTGGTTTTGAGAAAGCTGTCACTTCAGATCCAGCGGCTGTCAATCTTCACGCTTAGAAAAGTGCGCAGGGAACTGTTGCTGTCTGAGGATCCCCCAACCCAAGCAACACGTCCGTGTCCCTAACAAGAAGGGGTGGGGGTAGAGGGTGGAATAGAGGAAAGGACTGCACAATGGATGAGAAATATTCACTTAACAAATCTGAAGTCGAGGTGGGCGATGGTTATAGGATTACAGCGGCGATGCAAGGGGCCGTTTCCGGTGTCACGTCACACAGTTGTGAGCAAGCAGAGCCTCCAGTAGTATTCATTCATCTATAAATGGGAGGAAAATAGCCGTTGGATGTGGTGGGGCTCATCTCTGAAGTGACTGTGTGACTGCCTACTGTGTCCATTCAAGAAAGGCTTATGTTAATGGAGACTGATTGGGGAAAAGGAGACGCCATTATGTCTTCTGTCCACAGTAGATGTCTCTCTGCTCCTTGATAAATCAATGGCTCGATTGAAATTCAGGTCCGCGTAGCTTTTTGGCCATTGCGAGGCCATCGGAGGAGGGGGGGGGGGTGTTAGATCCGCGGTTCTTTCAAGAAATTAACAACGCTGTCATAGTCCGGGCCTATGAGAGTTATTAATTAGCAACGCTGGTGTGTTGAAAAGGTTGTGACAACCAGCAGTGCGGTCTTGCAATGCAACGTGACAATGCCCACTCTCATTTCATAGATATTCGAAGTATGTTTGGAGGAGAGGAGATTCTTGTCGTGCCGGCTAGGGGGGGGGGGGGGGAGAAAACCACTGGTCAATGTGCTCCATGGTATGTAACTAATGCCATCTCTGCTTGCTGAGTGAACCCAAGAAACGTCCTGTTGGATAAACCTTTGAATCGCTGCAGCCCCAGTGCTCATTGTATGGCCTCATCACATTTGCCTCCAAGGTGGCTTGCCGAGCAAACAAACTTGCCCCTTACATCACCGCCGTATCAGGGTTTTAACAAGGCCCCACATTCCGCCACATTACACAGGTCAAACCTTTTAACTGCTTTGGTAGATTTGCAAGGGGGTCTGCGCCGGATCAGCGAGGGACGACCGAGCACCGATTTCGCGCTCAGGATTCGTTGCGTCGCTCACGGTCGGTACATTCGCTGAAAACCCCACTTTCGTTCGGCCTCGTAGTCGGCGGCCCCGTTGAGTCGCGTAAACTGGAAACACGAGCTCGGGTAACGTGGGAAAGTTTAATGATGGCCAGCCCTAGTTTCCCTCATCGGCGTCTCTTTGTTTGTGTTGTGCATTGTGCTTTTGCATTAGTTATGCGAGGGCGGTGGCCCAAATCTGCACAGAGTACACCGTTCCTCTCTGTTCATTAAAAGGCTCCCTTAAGCAGCGGGTCCTCGTGCCAAATAGCCTTGTTTCTAATCAGAAGGACCCACATGCTTTTGCTTTTTTTCTTCCCTGAAGCGCACTAACAGGGGTCGGACCGGCTGGGAAGGGGCGAAGGCATTCACGGCCGGCCTGCTGCTGCGACGTATAGCCGCGGTCGCCTGTTAAAAATTAATGTTTTCCACGGACCCAGACTCTTATGCAAGTGCAAGGCATGGAATTGGTGACTATGTGAAAGGCCTTGTAATTTAAGACGACCGTCCATTGCCAAAGGAGAAACGGGCCGGTTTTAAAAAAAAAGATGGCACATATAGTATTTGAAACCCCAGTTTGAGTTTCGCATCAGTCTCGTCTGGGGAGATTTTCCTGGTTTGGAGTTGTGTCAAAAAAATAAATAAATCCGATAGCCCGGTTGAGGGAACCGCAGAAAGGATCGTAGTACAAAGGACTCGCACTGTTAGGCCACAGCCCCCTTGTAGGCTGAAGCCCAGTGTGCATCCCGGCATACAAGAAGAAGGCTAGAAGTGTTTCGACTAGATTTGACTTGTTAAGAGATCACTTTCCAGCTTGCACACTGATTAGGCAAATCGGCAGTGAACTCTCTAGAGAGATTGCCCCGGGGAGTTACCGCTCCCACCCCCACCCCCCACAACCCCATCTCTCAAATAGCAAACGTGTAAAAAAGTAAGTTTGTTAAGCGAGGTGGTAGAGTGGAGTGTTTCTGAGCTCATATTTCCCTGTTTGTAGTTGTGTGTAGAGCACAATTTCACATTTGAAGCAGGTGAAGCTTTTAGGCGCCAACAAGGGGGGAACTGTTTCGCGGGCTCTGATAGACTGAGAATGTGGGGAAAAAGAAGCGAGAAGCGTCCCACACTAATGCCGTATCGCTCTTTGGGACCCCGTTATTGAGTAGTTGCAGGCTGTGTCATTAGGCTGTGTAATGAGTAGCCTAAACGAACTGTGGGTGGACGAAGTTTCCAGAAGTCTTATCAATCAGTCCAGTAATTTCACCTCTGCACCAAACATTCAGAGGTCGGGGCAGATTTTGCCGTCAGGCCTCGTATGATTTTGGATGTTTGGGGTGGTATGATGTGGTTTTAAGCATTTAGCACTTGATTATTTGCTAAATTTTTTTTTTAATCAAATTTTGAAAAGTGTAGCCACCCTATTTTACACGGGGGTCCACAGAATATCGCCAGTTGTGCATGCCGGGCGAAGAGATCCAACGTTGTTCTCGTGGCTCGTGTCCGTCTCGCAGACAATGAAGGCCTATTTTTTTTATTTCTTCTTTGACCAAAAAGCCTTATGAACCACGCAGCAAGCTGCACCCTGCAACAGCCATTTTTAACTTTTAAAAAAAAAATTTCTTAGGGCTTGTTTTTCTCCGAAGCTGATATTATCGGTTTCGCTTCTTGCTCTTAGTTTAGTGTCCTGTTCGACGAGTTCAGCGCCGGTCTTGCGCTGCGTGAAAAGGAAGTAGACGCTGTTCACTTATTGAACTAGAATAGATCTGCAGGTCCATTTAATTCTGCACACAGGCTCCTGTTCAGTCCTTGGCGAGAGTGAAAAGGTACATATTGACTTGGGATTTGCCGCCTCCCGTAGTTAGGCGGGTTGTTTTGCCGGACGGGAATGATGGCTTGGGGGGAGGTGGTGACGGCAACAAGGGGAACAGGTTTGCCGTCGGCGTGCTGAAGGCAGATCATCAAAAGCTGGCTGTAAAATGAACAGGAGGCCGCAACACGTCGGCGTAGGGACCGCACAAAGGGGACTCCTGTTTCTGCTTCCTGATCTTCCTTTCATATTCTGAATCAGAAGATCCCACACGTGATGCAACATGTTTCATCCGCATCCCCTCGGCAGAAAGGAGGCCGGGGAGGCGTAAATGGAGCCGCCTCTGTCTCGTTGTTGAACCAACGGTTGTGAATCTGTTTCCCAAATGTGCCCAACTACCTCTTTTCTTTTTTTTTTTTAATTCGGTTCCGGGCATCGGTGCCCTTGCTGTGTGATAAAGGAGGGGCATATCTGTGAGAACTTATCTTTATGAGCGTTGTAAACATGGGGTGTTATGCAACCAGGAACACAATCCTCCTAAGACATTTTAGAGTGCAGCTTAGAGTTTAGACCTGCTCCCTTTACAGAGAATGGAGGACTGACATGTTTAGGATAGTATCTGCACCTTTGGTGGTAATTTGGAGCTCAGTTGTCATTTGTTGTGTCGTAATTGTTTGTGCAGCAAGTAAATTAAACGGTGGTGGCTGGTGCTAAACCTTTTATTTTGGGGGGGGGGCAAGTTACCTTGGCGCAGCCCACCTGACAGCTGCTTTAATGTGCACACAGTCACAGAGTTATTAAGGACAATGCAGCCTACAGATTTGATCAGGGGTCGTAGACGGTGGATGATTGACAGTCGAGACGAGGCGTGGTGGTGGGTGTGAACATGATTGACAGCCACGAGAATTGTCCAATCACGTTAGATGAAAAAAAAAAACAGTAAAACAATACCGATTCGCTGTTGATAAAAGTGGGAGTGTCTGGGGCCCCTGGAAAATCTGAAGAAACCGGTCCGACAGCAGCCTCAGGTCACCTGCTCGCCACAAGTTTGAGGGCTTACATAAGGTATCGTCTGGCCGGCGCCCCCTCACCCAGGAAGTATATGTATTCAGACAGAAATCAACCAAACACCATTTGAACCAATATTTAATGGCTGCTGACAGACTGACAACACTTTTATTTCCTCATTATTTGCATTATACAACTAAACTATATTCAACATGTTTAAGAAGGGTGGCGTGGTGGTTAGCGCAGTCGCCTCACAGCAAGAAGGTCCTGGGTTCGAGCCCCGGGGTAGTCCAACCTTGGGGGTCGTCCCGGGTCGTCCTCTGTGTGGAGTTTGCATGTTCTCCCCGTGTCTGCGTGGGTTTCCTCCGGGGGCTCCGGTTTCCCCCCACAGTCCAAAGACCTGTAGGTCAGGTGAACCGGCCCTACTAAACTGTCCCTAGGTGTGAATATGTGTGATGGCCTGGCGGCCTGTCCAGGGTGTCTCCCCGCCTGCCGCCCAATGACTGCCGGGACAGGCTCCGGCATCCCCGCGACCCTGAGAGCAGGATAAGCGGTTCGGATAATGGATGGATGTTTAAGTAGATTTTCATCTCTTGATGTTTGAAGGGGGCGGCACCCCAGCGCCCTGTGCTGGCCAGCCGCCACTGAAATTAAGTTAATTAAAGTGGCTATTAGGGATTTTAATTTGGAACACTTTTTATAATATTTGGTCATTCTATTTCGACGTCCCAACAGTAATCAAGTAAGTAGATTTACAGAGAACAACATCCGGACTCTGAGGCCGCCCTAGACACTGTAAACAGAGTGGGGACATTGTGACTCTACCCGCCGCTGCTTATCAGCCAGTCGGGGGAAATCTTTGCAAGTCAGTGTCTCCATTGGTCCCTCCTTGCTACCAATCAGCTCGCGCATTCGTAAGGCTCTTGGGCAGAAGTGAGGGGAGGGGTGGGGGTGGGGGTGGGGTGGATTCTTTTGGAGGATGTTTTCCAAATACAGCTAGCTCTCGCGAACTTCGACCCAGGATCGCTTACGCTGGCTTGAGGCTGTAAAAGCTTAGACAGCCTTGCACGCTTTGTGTCACGATGGCCGATTGCAGCGTTGTGTTGACTTTAGACTGTCTGGCGACCTTGAGAACAGCGACCGGTGTTTATGTCTCATCGCGGTCTTGGATTATACTTTCTAAACTACCTTATTAAACGTATTTAATACAGACAAATAAAGCATTTTCAGTGAATTGGCGGTTGTTAAAAATGTTATTGGTGTGCCAAGAAATCGGCACAAGTAGAACCCTTCCTATTAAAACCTTGTCCCCGTGTTACCTCCGGCTGGGTCGGGCGTCCCTACAGACGCAATTGGTCGTGTCTGCGGGTGGGAAGCCGGATGTGGGTTATGTGTCCTGGTCACTGCACTAGCGCCTCCTCTGGTCGGTCCGGGCGCCTGTTCAGGGGGGGAGTGGGAACTGGGGGGAATAGCATGATCCTCCCATGCACTACGTCCCCCAGGTGAAACTCCTCACTGTCAGGTGAAAAGAAGCGGTTGGCGACTCCATGTGTACCGGAGGAGAGGTGTGGTAGTCTGCAGCCCTCTGGGATCGGCAGAGGGGGTGGAGCAGCAACCGGGACAGAAGTGTAGGGTAATTGGCCGGATACAGTTGGGGAGAAAAATGGGGGAAAAAAGCCCCAAAAAAACCAAAACAACTTTGGAGTCCCGACTCCACAGAGCTGTAATTTTTAACTAAGGCCTGAATTGGCCTGCAGAACATCTGCCAACCTTCAACTAGAACATCCACCCACCTGCCTTCCACAAAGCGTCTGCCCATCACCATTCCCCATCATCAGTCACAGACTGAAATGAAACTTATTGCCCAAAACAATGGCAGAAATTCATTTTTTTACATGTTTTACATCAAAATAACATCACCTCAACTTCCTCTAAAACAGTTTTCGTGATTGCTTCAGCAAGTCCAGGTGGGCAGTCGAGCAACATTCCAACTCATGAAATCTTTTGCACTATCCAATCAAATCCCGAGTGATCGAATCACATCACTCCCTATGCTTTGTTTCCCCCCCACCCTTTTCTCCCCAATTGAACCTGGCCAATCACCCCGCTCTCTGAGCCGTCCCGGTCACTGCTCCACCCCCTCTGCCGATCTGGGGAGGGCTGCAGACTACCACGTCTCCTCTGACACATGTGGAGTCGCCAGACGCTTCTTTTCACCTGACAGTGAGGAGTTTCGCCAGGGGGACGTAGCGCATGGGAGGATCACGCTATTCCCCGCCGAACAGGTGCCCCAACTGACCAGAGGAGGCGCTAGTACAGCGACCAGGACACATACCCACATCCGGCTTCCCAACCCGCAGGCAACGGAATAGATAACTATGCTACCTGGACGCCCCACTCCCTATGTTTTGTAGTATCCGGTTTTACTTGGAAGTACGTCACCTTACAGAAGCAAGATATGCACTGAATGCTGTGTCATCATACATTTACATGTCCCCTCTTCCCAAGGCCCCTCTTCCCGTGGCCCCTCTTCCCGTGGCCCCTCTTCGTGGTCTGACAGGATGCAGAATGCTAAGCTAACTGCTAGCCCATGCAGACCGATGGTCCCGACAGTCCTCCTGGCTGGTGTTTGTTCTCTGGACAGTGGAATTGTTGGACTGTGTTGCACTGAGTGGACAGTGCTGTTAACCGTTTGTGTGTTTCTGTGTTTTTTTGTTCTGTCTGTTTTTGTATGTTTTTGGTGGCGTTGTTTTTGTCTTTTGTGTCACAGTTCTGTGAGCCGAGGGGTAGGAATTTCCTTTCTTTCGTGTACACAAGCACACGAAAGAAATGACAACAAATTGTTCCCGATTCCTGAATTCCCTCCGGGATTGCGAGCAATAATGCTGCTCTGCAGCATTATAGTACCCACAAGAATGGCCTGATGCCAAAAAAACGCACCCACTCACACACGTACGTTTTCCAGTTTCGTTAGATAAATGCTTCAAAGCCACAATTCCTGGTTGGGGTCCAGGCCGTGTCTTCTCCAGAAAGCCGACAAGGGAAACACAGAAGTGAATTGTTAGCTACACCTGCCATTAGCCAGTCCTTTTGTTGAAACCAAGTAACACAACGTACAACTTTGTCGTTTGTCCTGTTGTGTTATCTAAACGTCGTCTGAACGACTTGTCCCCCAGTCTCTTCATTTCCAGTTTTTACTCCCAAAACATGGAAGAAAACGGACGGTAAAGTAAATAATCCATCGCACTCATGCTAACGCTCATTCTTACACAGCTAGCGCCCCGCTGTGCGTACCGTCACCCCGTACGTCCGCTGTCATTGGTCGAAAGTCAGCGGCCCGAGGGCTGAACGAATTTAGCCCGAATGAGCAGCAAACCAAGGGGGCGTGTCCCAGCACCTGTCACTCACTCACTACAATGGAAGCTGATGCTGCTGTCTTTTGGGCTTTAAAAAATAAGCCCATTTAGACATATCCTGTGTTTGTCTTGTCTGTTTGGTGCTGTGGCTGCTCTAGGTTCCACCAAAATGTAAGGCGGTCTGTTCTAAGGTCTAACAATAATTTTCTCATCTTTCAGGTACAAGATAGGGAGGGCTTAGCCCTGCTAGGCCATTTATACCAGCCGTCCCTGCTAGTTTCATACTACTGGTAAGAACTCGTGATATATGAATGACGTATCTGTGACACAATAATGTGTCAGCTTTTAAAACTGGTTCTGTTAAAATGTGCCAAGCCTTCTTTTGTGTGAAGTGAGGCCGGCAAAGTGGGAAGTGACTCTGAACCGACAGCACCCTTACTTCCTGCACCAGTTACCTTTATGCCACCTCAACTCCACTCAACCAAACGCAGCACAGCATTGTACTTGGCCAATTACCCCGCTCTTCCGAGCCGCCCCGGTCGCTGCTCCACCCCCCTCTGCCGATCCGGGGAGGGCTGCAGACTACCACATGCCTCCTCCAACGCATGTGGGGTCGCCAGCCGCTTCTTTTCACCTGACAGTGAGGAGTTTCGCCAGGGGGACATAGCACGTGGGAGGATCATGCTACCCCCAGTTCTACCTCCCCCCCCAAACATGCGCTCCGGCTGACCAGAGGAGGCGCTAGTTAGTGCAGCAACCAGGACACACACCCACATCCGGCTTCCCACCCACAGACACGGCCAGTTGTGTCTGTAGGGACGCCCGACCAAGCCGGCAGTAAGACAGGGATTCGAACCGGAGATCCCTGTGCTGGTAGGCAACGGAGTAGACCGCCACGCCACCCAGACGCCCCCCCCTCACCCCCCCCAGCACAACATTTTATCCAGCAGTAAATATAGAACAGCTTTTATTCAGTTACTTCTACATCTGAGAAACTTTATCATGCACCTCAGAAATGTTACGAACATCGTGTTCTCTCTGGAGGATCACCACGCGTTGTCGAGGTGTGAGCGTCTGTTGTGTATTTGGCAGTGGAGCTACAACAGAACACTGCAGTTGTGCTGTTGTTCATTACAATTTGCTTCTCAACAGCCGCATAATAAGCGTCTAACACATTTTTGCATTAATTAGTGTTTGGGGGTTGGCAGTGAGTATGGCCACCTGTTGCCTAAAGCGTATTTCATAGGTTTCAGCAGTCCGAGGTGAAACCGCAGGTGACAAACGAAAACTTCCCCGAGCGCACACATCGTGCTGTCTGGCTGAACGCCGCAATTATGTGTTTTAAAGGCGATAATGTATTTCTGAGTTCAGCGTAAATGCAGGGTAAGACAGGAGGCCCACAGGGAGGTAAGAGTTGGTTGTGCTGTGCTCAGTGGCACGCTGGCTAACACGGTTCAGTTCACCTCCGGCTATTCCGTTGCCTACCGACACGGGGATCGCCGGTTCGAATCCCCGTGTTACCTCCGGCTGGGTCGGGCTCCCCACCTACAGACAGTGTCTGTAGGTGGGGAGCCGGATGTGGGTGTGTGTCCTGGTCACCGCACTACCGCCTCCTCTGGTCGGTCGGAGGCACCTGTTCAAGGGGGGGGGGAGGGGGAACTGGGGGGGGGGATAGCGTGATCCTCCCCGGCGCTACGCCCCGCTGGGGAAACTCCTCACTGTCAGGTGAAGAGAAGCGGCTGGTGACTCCACATGTATGGGAGGAGGCATGTGGTAGTCTGCAGCCCTCCCCGGATCGGCAGAGGGGGTGGAGCAGCGACCGGGAAGGCTCGGAAGAGAGGGGTAATTGGCCGGATACAACTAGGGAGAAAAAGGGGGGGGGACAATCCCCCAAAAAAGAAAACAAAAATCCCAGTTCAGTTCAATGTAAGCTAGCAGTCGATGCCCGTCATTTACCTTTGTGATCTCAGCAGCCATCATGAACATCAGTCCTCCCTTTACCAACTTCATAATTCCAATAACCTCATTTTATTCACTCTGAGCGCTGCGTCCTCCGCCCAGCTGTAGCGTAAACATTATTGTCACTGCAAAATAAGTGCTTCTAACCGCATTCCTGGAGACTGTCTTTTTTGTTTTTACTTGCCAACACCCATGGACGCCGGGGTAATTGCAGGGATGTCTGAGCAGCCCAGATCTCTTGAGGATCTGGGCTGCTCTCTCTCTCTCTCTGCGACGAAACCAAGCCGATCGTTTCGTATCGGCACCTTCCCCGCCGCCAAACAAGAGAAGAAGAGCGACTCCAGGAGAGTTTGTGATTTGGCTGTGGTGGACTCACTATCGTCCCGGGCAGAAGCTGTCCCGAGGGACGTGTTTGGTGGGGGGTTTTTTTTGCATGTGAATTTTCAGAATTGTAACTTTGAAGAATAAAAAAGGTCACAAGAGTCTTTGTGTATACCCGTAAACGCTGAGAGAGCAACCTAAACCCCAAACCCAGACATAAAGCTGATTACCTTATCCAGTAAACGTACACCTGAGCGATGTTTACCCGGCTGCTTTTTCACCGTTGTAGGTTCATCATGCGGACATGTTTTTGAGGGCGGTGGAATGGGGTTTTGGGGCAGTGGGCTTTATATATGGTTAGCGCGGTCGCCTCACAGCAAGAAGGTCCTGGGTTCGAGCCCCGGGGTAGTCCAACCTTGGGGGTCGTCCCGGGTCGTCTGTGTGGAGTTTGCATGTTCCCCCCGTGTCTGCGTGGGTTTCCTCCGGGGGCTCCGGTTTCCTCCCTCAGTCCAAAGACATGTAGGTCAGGTGGATCGGCCCTACTGAATTGTCCCTAGGTGGGTGGGGGGGGGGCTGTGATGGCCTGGCGGCCTGTCCAGGGTGTCCCCCCGCCTGCCGCCCAGTGACTGCTGGGATAGGCTCCAGCATCCCCGCAACCCTGAGAGCAGGATAAGCGGTTCAGATGGTGGATGGATGGGCTTTATATATTGTTTTGTGATGTATTTCAGATTTACACAGAACCCTGATATTTTCAGATAACAAGTAAAAAGACGATACGCAGGTTTTGTTTTACCATGTGACCCACGCGATGTTTCCGGGCGGACGTTCAAGTTTCCCCTTCTCACTTTTCCATTATTTGAATGAAAACGATCTGTTTTAGGACGTGACGTTGTTAACTGGAAGCATTGGCAGCGTGGTTCCACTTTTCCCCCAACGTTTTCTCACTCTCCCCTCCCCCCTCCCCCTCTTGCCTTTCAGCCTTTCTTCCAGCTGGTAAAACTGAGGAAACTGGGCCTGAGTGACAATGAGATCCAGAGGCTCCCGGCAGAAATCGCCAACTTCATGCAGCTGGTGGAGCTGGACGTCTCTCGAAACGGTGAGAAAAGCGCCGCACGGCCGGGAACGCACGACGGCAACCGGCGCCGGCCTCCGCTCTTATGTCAATGTAACGATGACGATGATGATGACGACTGTTTTTAGTGTCGTTATTATTGGGCGATTGACGCGCAAAAATGTGCAGAAACGCAGGAGAAAACCAGCGTGAGATGTGCTCGTAATATATATATTGCGTATACTTCTTGGCGGCACAGTGGTTAGCGCGGTCGCCTCACAGCAGGAAGGTCCTGGGTTCGAGCCCCGGGGTAGTCCAACCTTGGGGGTCGTCCTCTGTGTGGAGTTTGCATGTTCTCCCCGTGTCTGCGTGGGTTTCCTCCCACAGTCCAAAGACATGTAGGTCAGGTGACTCGGCCGTACTACATTGTCCCTATGTGTGTGTGTGTGGGCCCTGTGTGATGGCTGGCGGCCTGTCCAGGGCGTCTCCCCGCCCGCCGCCCAGTGACTGCTGGGATAGGCTCCAGCATCCCCGTGACCCTGAGAGCAGGATGAGCGGTTGGGATGATGGATGGATGGATGGATGGATGGACGGACGGACGGACGGACGGACGGACGGACGGACGGACGGATGGATGGATGGATGGATGGATGGATGGATGAATGTATATTTCCTATGAAACGGTCCGATTCAGCTGTGGACGCGTTCCCAAGAAAAGGAATTCCTGAAATAAGGAACAATAACACCAGCGTAGACCAGATCTCGGCCTCCTCCCTGGCCCCGACCCCTTCTTTCTTTTTTTTTTTAAAAAATATTCCTGTATTTAATGTACACCGTCATTACAGCTAACACGTCAAGCTGAAATAAAGGGGGGGGGTTTCCCCCCCCATTTTTAAATTTCCGTTTGCTGAATTATCTATAAACCACATGGGTACGGCTGGAGAAAAAATGTGTGAATTTGCTCGTATAAGTTGTTGAAATTGGAATAAAAACCACGTTCAAATACAGAAGAGAAAAAGGAAATTCCTCTCCCAGGGCCACGTGGACCTCAGTCTGGGGTACTTGACCAGGTTTAACCCCGCTGCATAGCCGGCATGCCATACTAGACGGCGTGATGGTGTCGGACATGGTCCACACAGGGCCGAGGCGCCTCTCCCCGTCCGTTGGGGTTGAATTTACGACGCCCCGACGCCCCGAGCCAGAAATAACCGAGTCCCGTGCAGAAGTGCAGAAATCTTTAATCCGCGCTGACGGTTTAACAATGACGTCTCCGAGGATTAAAGATCTGCCCGGATTTGTCATCTCGGCGTCCGGGCCCGTATTATTATTTATACGCTGTAGATCTTTTGGCTCTCGGCCCGCTTGGTGTCCCGACACGTGTTAGCTACCGCAGGACCCGGGTGGTGTAAATAAGATGTCCCGGTATGTGTCTCCTGTCCTCTGCAGACATCATGGAGATCCCAGAGAGCATCTCGTACTGCAAAGCTCTTCAAGTGGCAGACTTCAGCGGAAACCCGTTAACAAGGTACCCATGCAAACGTGGCGCTGCTTTTTTGTTTTATTTATTCGGTGTTTGTGGCACGTCGGAGCCTCGTGAATAGATCCTGGTTTTCCTTTCCTCACCTGCAGAAACCGGCGGTTTGTTCCTGGTTTTCCCTGGCTAGACGTGGTGTTTATCGACGGTTTTCCCCGTGAGCCTCTTTGTTTTGTCCCTGCGTGGCCAGTTTAGACGCCAGGAGTCTGAAAATAAACCCGCTCTTTCCGGAAGGTCAGGTGAAGCGATGGCGGCGGCTCATTTCGTTCACGGTCTTCTGGCCGGAGCGTCGTCTAATTTGCACCTCGGCGGGGGGCGGGGGGGGGGGGGGACCACCAGGCCACGTTCCCGAATATGAGAGGAAACGGATAAATGTGCTCTCACGGAGAAGGAATTTTAACACTTACACTTTCACCTGGGGGGTCCGGGTGGCGTAGCGGTTTGTTCCGTTGCCTGCCAGCACGGGGGTCGCCGGTTCGAATCCCCGTGTTACCTCCGGCTTGGTCGGGCGTCCCTACAGACACAATTGGCCGTGTCTGGGTGGGAAGCCAAATGTGGGTATGTGTCCTGGTCGCTGCACTAGCGCCTCCTCTGGTCGGTCGAACAGCGTGATCCTCCCACTTGCTACGTCCCCCTGGTGAAACTCCTCACTGTCAGGTGAAAAGAAGCGGCTGGCGACTCCACATGTATGGGAGGAGCCATGTGGTAGTCTGCAGCCCTCCCCGGATCGGCGGAGGGGGGTGGAGCGGCGACGGGGACGGCTCGGAAGAGTGGGGTAATTGGCCAAGTACAACTGAGGAGAAAAAGGGGGAAACCCTCCCCCCCCCCCAAAAAACCCAAAACATGTACCTGGTGCTGAGAGAAGTGGCCGCGGCGCTCTCAGGAGTAGCGTATTTTCCAGTTTCCCAGCAGGTCTCCTTATCAGCTCCGCAGCACAGCTGTTTACACAGCTGTCCGGACGAGAGACGCTATCGTTCGCTTGTCGCTGTGGGAAAGAAATGATAGGAAAGGTTGCCGACATTCAAATGGGCATCATCCCTCCTCACTTGCGTGTCCGGGTTACTTTGGGAAAGACTCTTCCACGTGGACGAAGACGCCGCGTGACGATGGCGATGAACTCGTTTGAGCGGAAACGCGCGGGACTACCGTTTCCTGTTGTGTGGCGTGCAGACTTGAGAACATATCATGCTATCTATATATCGGCTAGAGAGGCTGGCGGGGGTCACACACATGGGCGACCACTTATGTAACGACACCGGATACCTGGTCTTCCCGATGGCCTTCTAAATCCAAAACCCCCTCTGAACTCAACGCTCCGTGAGTCGCTGTAACCACGTACAGGGTTTCATGTTTTGTTGTTTTGTGCTCGGTGATTGTTTTCAGCTTTCTCTTCGCTTTCTGTAGCGGAGCGGCGGGTGTTGTTACCCGACCATGTTTATGTACCTTGACGTAGCAAGAAACCTTTAAGAAAAAGTTGAGGGGTGTCCGGGTAGCGTGGCCGTCTATTCCGTTGCCTACCAACACGGGGATCGCTGGTTCGAATCCCCGTGTTACCTCCGGCTTGGTCGGGCGTCCCTACAGAGACAGTTGGCCGTGTCTGCAGGTACTTGGAAGCCGGATGTGGGTATGTGTCCTGGTCGCTGCACTAGCGCCTCCTCTGGTCGGTCGGGGCGCCTGTTTGGGGGGGGGGTTGGGGGGAGAATAGCGTGATCCTCCTACGCGCCACATCCCTCTGGCGAAACCCCTCAGTGTCGGGTGAAAAGAAGAGGCTGGCGACTCCTCATGTACCGGAGGGGACATGTGGTAGTCTGCAGCACCTCCCCGGATCGGCAGGCGGGGTGGAGCAGAGACCTGGACGGCTCGGAAGAGAGGGGTAATTGGCCAAGTACAATTGGGGAGGAAAAGCGGGGGGGGGGATTGATGAGTGACATCGATGAAAAGATTTGGAAGGAATGCGTCCCAGCTCTAATCTGGTTTCCTATTTTTCCAGGTTACCCGAGAGTTTTCCAGAGCTGCGGAATTTGACCTGCCTTTCAATCAACGATATTTCCCTGCAGGTCCTTCCAGACAATATCGGAAAGTAAGTGCTGCCGCTAAATTGATCCTAACTGCCGAGACGTCCATGCATAATGTAGACCGATAACACTTATCCGAAAAGCAGGGCATGCCTCTTATTCCAACTCAATCCAAGACTACGAGCAGTTCATTTGGACCAGAGACATTAACCATGTTACGGCCCCCTAAACGTTAAACCTAACAAATTGTGAAACGAATGTACACTGAGATAAGAAAAGTTTCAGCAATCAAAACAAAATGAAATGAAATCGCGAGCCAAGAAGGGAAGCATGAAGGCCCTTTTATTATGATGCAAGCGGTGACAGAGCGTTTCTGAACGTCGGCCAACATGCCTGCGGTAATCTTCCCCGGCTAAACAGAAAACAAGTGAGAGAGAGTGGTTGCAATATGCAGTTGTTTTTTTTTAAACTGGGGTCTTCAGTGTGACTCCTGTCATGCTGTCACACCCAGGCGGTTGTCAATGCATATGATTATAACCAATTGTGTTGTGTCTTTTATTATCGAAAAAACGGCGAAGGAAAATTTGGGGTCTGTGAGAATGCTTATAATGAGTCTAAATGTTTGCTGCTATTCCCTCTCTGCTCCCTTGTAATCTTATTAGTTCCCTCAGTAATTGCCGTCAGCTTGCCTTTTCACTACTCTTGTTGTTGGGAAGATAATGTCGCTTTCTCCTCCTCGAGCTGAGCACAGTCATGCCACGGTGTTGTAGCCCTAACACGTAAAGCAGTCGCTGTCTCGTCCTGTTCCGCGTGTAGTTTTTGCCGTTCTGCATATCGGTTAAGATATCATTTACTCACCGGCTTCATTTTGGAGATTTTGGACGTAGGGCCGCGCTGGACTCAGCTTTATAACGGTGTCTTATGGGACAACCGAACACGAGTGTCAGACATGTTTCAACAAGTTCAATTTTACCCAGTTATATAAACTGCATATTTGGAAGTGTAAATGACATCGAAAGCCAAGCTATTCCCCAAAATGTCATCATCTCATCTCTTCGTCAGCCGCTTCCCCGGGGTCGGGTCGTGGTGGCAGCAAGCTAAGTAGGGCACTCCAGACGTCCCTCTCCCCAGCAACGCCCTCCAGCTCCTCCTGGGGGATCCCAAGGCGTCCCCAGCCCAGATTGGACATGTAGTTCTGGGTCTACACCGGGGTCTCCTCCCAGTTGGACGTGCCCGGAAAATGTCCATAGGAAGGTGCCCAGGAAGCATCCTAATCAGATGCCCGAACCAGCTCAACTGCCTCCTTTCGACGCGAAGGAGCAGCGGCTCTACTCCGAGCTCCTCACCCTGTCGCTAAGGCTGAGCCCAGACACCCTATGGAGGAAACTCATTTCAGCTGCTCGTATCCGTGATCTCACCCTTTTGGTCACTACGCAAAACTCTTGACCATAGGTGAGGGTTGGAACGAAGACTGACTGGTAAATTGAGAGCTTTGCCTTCCGGCTCAGCTCCCTCTTCACCACAACGATCAGGTACAATGTCCGCATTACTGCTGATGCTGCACCAATCCGCCTGTCAATCTCCCACTCCATCCTACCCTCACTCATGAATAAGACCCCGAGATACTCGAACTCCTTCACTTGAGACAACAACTCATCCCCAACCTGGAGGGAGCAATCCACCATTTTCCGGTAGAGAACCATGGCCTCAGACTTGTAGGTGCTGACTCTCATCCCGGCCATTTCACACTAAGCTGCAAACCGCCCCAGTGTGCGACGGAGGTCGTGTTCTGATGAAACCAACAAAACCACATCATCTGTGAAGCGCAGAGATGCAATTCTGAGGTTCCAAAAATGGACACACTCCTCACCTTGGCTGCGTCTTGAGTTCCTCTTCATGAATATCACAAACAGAATCGGAGTCCGACACCCACCGAAAACGTGTTTGACTTTATGCCGAGGATACGGACACAGTTCTCACTTTGGTTATACAAGGACCGGGTGGCTTGTAGCAACTGCCCCGGCACCCCATACTCCCGCACTACCCCCCACAGAGTGCCCTGGGGTACACCGTTGTAAGCCTTCTCCAAGTCCACAAAACACATGTAGACTGGTAAAGAGTTGGTCCGTTGTTCCACGGCCAGGACGGAATCTGAATTGTTCCTCCTGGATCCGAGGTTTGACAATCGGTCAGAGCTTCCTTTCCAGCACCATAGAGTAGACTTTCCCAGGGAGGCTGAGGAGTGTGATGCCCCGATAATTGGGGCACACCCTCCTGTGTTCTCCCAAAATTTCAAACATCATCAATAATGGTCCATCATATTGCTGACTTACGTCCTGGTTCAACCTGCAGGAAGTAGCAGCCTATACTTACCGTAGGTAGTAGAAACCATCCATAAACTAGCCGGCCAGCACCACAGAGAAGTCATAGATAATGGACAGTCGTGGACACAGTCTGACTGGGACACTAAGGGGGGGGGGTGTTGTTGCTGTTGTATGCATTGTTGAAAGGACACGTTTAAGGTTTGTGTTCAGTTACCTCATAAGATGTTGTCAAGCTGTGTCTTAACAATGGTCCTGTGTCCAAAATGTCCAAAATGAATCCAAAGGAATTGAATCAAGTGCAACTGGACTTGGTATACAGGTATATCCGTGAAGACGTTTCGCCTCTCATCCAAGAGGCTTCATCAGTTCGTGCCTTTCTGACTAGACCAAGCTAGTCTGACTGGCTGGTGATGAAACTCAGATATTTATCCTCTTTGGAGTCGTTATCAGAGCTAACGATGTCCATGGCTCTTTGTGCTCCGATGTTTAGCAACGTCCGTCGTTATCAGAGCTGTTGATGTCCATGGCTCTTTGTGATCCGATGTTAAGCAGCGATGGTCATTGGAAGTGTTAGTTTCGACTTCGTTAGTGCTCCATTCAGTGGTTATGAGTCGTTGGAGCCGTTAGTGACCGACTGTTGTTCTTGGAGGCTAGGCTTCTTGAGTCTCCTGGGTAGAGATGAAAGGACGGCATTGTAAGTGGGAAATAGGTGGTGTCGCAGACCTCCTCCTCTGTTGAGGGATAGTTTTTCCAGTTTCACATAGATGGCTTCCTTCACCCCTCTTTCAAACCATCTATCTTCTCTGTCCAAAATGTGTACGTTGCTGTCCTCGAAGGAGTGTGTCTTCTCCTTTAGGTGTAGACAGACTGCTGAGTCTTGTCCTGAGGAGTTTGGCCTTCTGTGTTGGGCCATCCGTTTGTGTAGGGGTTGTTTGGTTTCTCCTATGTGTAGGTCAGTGCAATCCTCATTGCATTATACAGCATACACCAGATTGCTTTTCCGGGTGTGTGGTACACGGTCTTTGGGATGAACCAGTCTTTGTCGGAGTGTGTTGCTGGGTTTGAAGTATACCGGGATGCGGTGTTTGTTGAAAATTCTCCTGAGTTTCTCAGAGACCCCAGAAACATACGGGATGACTGTGCTGTTCCTTCTGTTCCTCTTCCCCTCGTCGCTCACCTGGTTGGTCTTTATGGAACGTGTTGCAGTTTTCACAAAGGTCCAACTGGGGTAGCCGCAGGTTTTTAAAGCTCCCCTCAGGTGTTTGTGTTCTTCCCGTTGGGCCTGAGTGCTGCTGGGCACATTGTCAGCTCTGTGTTGCAGAGTTCTGATGATGCCCAGTTTGTGTTCCAGAGGGTGGTGTGAGTCGAAAAGTAGATATTGGTCTGTGTGTGTAGGTTTCCTGTAAACCCCAATGTGGAGGCTCCTGTCTTCCCCAATGTGGACGTCACAGTCCAAGAAGGGCAAACTGTTGTTCTTTACGTCTTCCCTTGTGAACTTAATGTTCTTGTCCACTGAGTTGATGTGTTTGGTAAACGTTGCCCCACAGTTTCCAAAGCCTCCATGGTTGGGATGCAGGTGAATAACGAGGTCACGTCGTAGGATACCACGATTTCATTCGGTTCCAGTTTTACACCTTGGACCTTGCTCACAAAGTCAATGGAGTTTTGGATATGGTGAGGTGTTTCGCCCACTAAAGGGATCAAGATGTTGGCTATATGTTTGGCAATGTTGTACGTGACCGAGTTTATGCTGCTGACGATGGGCCTGAGGGGGGCTCCATCTTTATGGATCTTAGGGAGTCCATATATGCCTGGAATGTTATCTTGTGGGTAGAGACGGTGGTATTCTATCCGGTCAATGATTCACCAGCCAGTCAGACTAGCTTGGTCTAGTCAGAAAGGCACGAACTGATGAAGCCTCTTGGATGAGAGGCGAAACGTCTTCACGGATATATACCAAGCCCAGTTGCACTTGATTCAATTCCTTTGGATAACCATAACCTGGATGAATGAGAACATTCACAGACTCCAAAATGAAGCTGGTGAGTAAAATGATGTCATAACCAGTTTACAAGATGGCAAAAACTACCAAATTAAGACCCAGGATGTAAACCCCCCCCCCCACAATTATCCTTTAATTTGATTCATTAGCTGATGTATTGGCTTTAAGGTGGAAGTGCACCAGCATTCTTTAAAGGTAAAACCGGAGATTACGATAGACTTGCCAAATTAATCAAATCAATTAAAAATTAATTTTAATTGATTATCAGTTGTTGTCTGGTGGGTATGTTTGACCGCCGGCTAAGTCCTGCAGCAGTTGGTATGATGCTCAGGAGAGTTTGGTTTGGATGCAAAGAAAATGAAAGGTGTTGCCTAACCTCTTCTGGCTCGGTCGAACAAGTGAAGACTGGACTCCCCCCCCCCCCCCCATCTCCTTCAGTGAAGAACAGGCTGGAGTCGTAGACTTATGAGTAATACCATCCTTTTTAGACAGCTAGATCTTCCCGGTCAGCTTGAAAGCTGATCGGTTGCTTGGTGTACAGGTTTAGCCCGACGACCTCTCTCCTCAGGGCAGTCCGGCCAACCACAAAACGTACGTCTCGTCCGAGTAATTCAAACATTATGGGGCCCATCCCAGACTTCACCTTGTGAAAGCGGAGCGCACGTGACGAGGAGAATGCTGATCTCCTCGCTCCTTCCTCCCCGTGGTACGGAATGTGCCCCGCATACGTCCCATATCTGACTTACATAACACCGTGAGTTAAGGCCTGCTCCCGAGGAGTGGCGGTAATGAAAACCATAACGCAATTGGAAAAACAAGTGGGTGTAAGATTTCAGCGGCGGATAAGATGGATTGCTATGGCGCGGTAGCTTATCTGCTCCCAGGGCGGCTGGTAGCCGGTGTCAGACGGCTGTGGGGGGAAAACACGGCCGCGGTGCCGTCGCACACGGACGCACGGCGGTTGATGCAATTAGGTGAGCGTTTTGATGGTTAAAATGGAAAACACTTAAGCCAGAATTCAGACGGCGTGTGCTAAAATTGATTTTTTAAATCTCTGGCACAGTGACCCAGGGCAGGGGCAGGGGCCGGGGGGGGGGGAGGGGGACAAATACCCTCACAATGCAGTGTTGTGTCATCGTGGTTGAGGTTTAACCCGTCATTCAAGAGAGGTTGTGTTTAGGCTAGATTAAAGGCCGTGGCCACGTACTTACCATATGCCGCTAATCCCTTGAATTCGGTTATCTCGGCTCCCATTTTATGTGCTCTTTTCCCGCGAGGAATGTAAGTCTGTGTGGAAAGCACAGCCTGTCAATCCCCGTTGCCTTTGTCATGTCTTGGTTTTTTTTTTGTAAGCGGAAGGGTAATTGAAACAAACCCACTTGTAGGATTTGCTGGTGTTCTTTACTATCGTGGTTTGTGGCTTCTTTGGGGGGTGGGGGGGCTCACATGCGTCCTAATAACATTGAACCCTAGTGTTGACTTTTAGGTCCATCCATGATAACCACAGAGAGTCCGCATGGTTTATTGTCCTTTATCAGCAAGATGAACCCTGAGCCGTCTGGGCTCGGCGGGGGCTGTCGGGTCATCAAATCCTCCGCTGATCGGGAGGAACGATTAGCATGTGCACAAGTTGCAGAAAAGAAGTGGCGTACCTTGGTCCCATAGCGTCGCGCCGTGTGGATCCGCTCCTTCGTCCGGCGTGTGCGGAGGCCTTTCTCATGCGCTTGTTTATGTTGTGTGGCAGATTCCCGATAAGAGCGACACACCTCGAAACTACTTCCTACCGAGGGCTATCTGATCGCGGCGGTACGAGGATAGTTTTCCTGCTGCCAGACGTGTTATCGCTCCGAGGCTGAAATATCAAGTCATGTCTCACCCTTCTGTCGCCTTGCGGGTCAAAATGACCCACGACAGTGTTGAACAGCGGAGAAAAGACCCTAAATGATCCTTTTTCAAGCTGAAATGTGAGGCCTTTTCCTACAGTGACCCAACGCTAGAAAAAGTGAAACACGTTTTTGGTTCATGTTTCCATGAGAGCTGTACACCACTAGGGTACTAAGATCATCTTAGGGTCGTTTTTTGACCCTAAGGCATGTGTGGGTCACGTGTGACCCTATAAAAACGAGTGGCGTCCACTATTAAATGCAGTCTTTCTGCACCGTGAGGAGGGAAAACCCAGATAGTCACACAGTCTGTGATGAATGATGGGTTGTTTCTCTGTGCAAAGTAGATTTGGGGTTTAGAATTAAATCATGTTGCTTTAATCCAGAGTTTAATGTGGGCGGGTCATAAACGACCCTTCAGACCGGGGCAGTATATGTGTGGACAACACGAGGGTTTTAAGTTGTGGGGCCTGTATTAGAGTTCATTGCAGTTCTGGGTTTCTTAACACACATTTATTTTTGTCTTCTCGTTGCAGCCTCTCCAACTTGGTGTCCCTGGAGCTCAGAGAAAACCTCCTGACCTTCTTACCAGAGTAAGTACTGGCGTCTGTGCTGAGTGTGTCTGTGGCCAGGCCAGACTTCTGTAGTGAGCTCTGGCCACTCCTTACAAAGCACACAATGCCCAGTGATTGAAACGCATGTGAGAATGACGGGAGAGATTGAAAGAGGGAGGGAGGACGTCCAGGAGGCGTGGCGGTCTATGCCGTCGCCTACCAACACGGGGACTGCCGGTTCGAATCCCCGTGTTACCTCCGGCTGGGTCGGGCGTCCCTACAGACACGATTGGCCGTGTCTTTGGGTGGGAGTACTAGCGCCTTGTCTGGTCAGTCGGGGGGGGGGGGGGACTGGGGGGACTAGCATGATCCTCCCACGCGCTATGGTGAAACCCCTCACTGTCAGGTGAAAAGAAGCAGCTGGCGACTCCACATGTATGGGAGGAGGCATGTGGTAGTCCGCAGCCCTCCCCGGATGGGCAGAGGGGGCGGAGCAGCGACCGGGACGGCTCGGGAAGAGTGGGGTAATTGGCCGGGTACAACTGGGGAGAAAAGGGGGAACATTAAAAAAAATAAAAAAATAAACGAAAGAGGGAGGGGGCGAGAGGACGACTGTGGGAGGGTTTTGGTCACAGCTGGTTTGGGTGAAGTGTGTAGCTCATGTCATCGTTAACCTGTTAACAGCATTAAATGGCCTGCCAGAACAGCCATGGCTCTGTCGTTTTGGAGCGTTTAATTTCTGCCCTTTGCACCTCCACAGGTCACTATCGCTCCTTCACAGACTGGAAGAACTCGACTTAGGCAATAATGAGTTGTACAACTTGGTAAGTCGCTCCGAGTGTTAGGTAAGCTGTTTACTCTCTTCAGCTTTCACAAAATAGGCAGAGCGCCGGTTCCCCCCCCCCCATTTCCTCGTTCCTGTCATGTCAGCAGTGGAGTTTCATCCCACAAGGGAAGCTCTCGCTTCTCCCTTATCATGCTAATGGGAGGGATGGCCGTCGGCGTTGAGCTCCGGCTACGGGCTCATGCGGCCTTTTTTTCCTGAATTCTCCGACGGAAGGTTGAATGATTCACCAGCAGACGATCCAAAGTCTGATTGTGAAGGAACGTCGCCATTTCGTTTGTCCTCTCCCCGTTCCTTCCACCGTTGTTTGCACTGACCTTAGTCCTCGGCAGGGTTTTATGCTGATTAAAGGAGCACTTTTTCCAGAGTTTCAGCAGTATTCTGAAGGAAAACGGGTTTCTTGCGCGAGCGAAAAGCCCGCCCACATTTCTGAAACCCAGACCGTGCAGGATTCGTTCCCTCCTACAAAGTTCAACCTTTGCGCCGCGATGTCGGACTTACAATACATGTTGACTTGACTGACACTGATGCACATATCCATAATATTTCTAGGTCTAATACCCACAACACCCAGTTCTGTTCATATTCTCATCCAGAGTTGTTCCTGTCTTCTTTCTACCTTGTTCTCACTTCATTTCTTTCTTGTTTTCTCCCACACAGCCAGAAACAATAGGCTGTCTTGTGAGCTTAAAGGACTTGTGGCTGGATGGGAACCAGTTGGCCGAAGTACCCGCTGTAAGCTTATCACCACTTTCATTTGTTTTAGTCGCACTGTTTGATTGCCTGTGTGTGAAAAGTGCTGCCGCGGCTCCTCACGGCGCTCCCGATGGCGCTCCTCGGCACGTCTAGGACCTGACGCATCACATGCCGACGCTAAGCCATTTTTTCCAGTTTATTCAGATGGCGTCACACTGGTGCCAAGCTTCTCAGAATTTGCCACGTTGAAAGGGCGACTCAAAAGGAGTGTGATCCGGGTGGCGTGGCGGTCTATTCCGCTGCCCACCAGCGCGGGGCTCACCGGTTCGAATCCCCGTGTTGCCTCCGGCTTGGTCGGGCGTCCCTACAGACACAATTGGCCGTGACTGTGGGTGGGAAGCCAGATGTGGGTATGTGTCCCGGTCGCTGCGCCAGCGCCTCCTCTGGTCGGTTGGGGGCGCCTGTTCGGGGAGGGGGAACTGGGGGGAATAGCGTGAGCCTCCCGCACGTTACGTCCCCCTGGTGAAACTCCTCACTGTCAGGTGAAAAGAGGCGGCTGGCGACTCCACATGTATGGGAGGAGGCACGTGGTAGTCCGCAGCCCTCCCCGGATCGGCAGAGGGGGGTGGAGCAGCGAGCGGGGCGGCTCGGAAGAGTGGGGTAATTGGCCAAGTACAATTGGAGAGACAAGGGGGGGGCCCGCCCCCCCCAAAAAAATGAGTGTGACTGAATTCCCAGCTCAGAACAGACGTGGACAGGACGCTGTCAGGGTTTTCGCCTCTGTCCTGGATAGTGGTGAGGAGTTGTGTTGAAAGCTGATCTCACAACGACGCTAAAGAGTACGGCAGATTATTTCGGGGCGTATCAAGTGTACAGATTTGTCAGCCAGACACCCCGGTGGTTTGCACGGTAACAAAAAAAAAAGAAGAAGCAGGGAGTGAAATTCTTCTGGGGTTTTTAGCGAGATTTGTGAGGGACGGCAGAGCGCCGCGGGCTTAATGTGTTAATTCGGTTGCAGCTCCTGCCATACAGGAATAGTAAGGCTTTAAATACACGACGAGCGAGACAAACAACCTGATAACATTTTGCTAACGCTTCAAATTACAGGCCGTTTCGTGGCACAAATAGCCCAAGCGCTGTACAAGCCGAGTCGACGTAATTGAACCTAGATGAGTGGTAATTACTGAGCGATATAAGGAAAATGAGGTCTTTCCTATATCACGAGTTCGCTTCCTTGTTATTATACGCAAACCGCCAGCGTACTGCAATGACAAATGTGTAGGTGAATTGTAACGAGTGGCCCGTAATTTAGAGCGTTACCAGATTTCCTTTATGAAGAGTCTAGAAGAAGAGGGGGGATGGGGGGGGGATGAAATCTCTCTTATGTGCTCAGCAAGGAACCATAAGCGGGAAGCAGCTGGGCAGAAACAAGGCAGACGAGTTTGATGCAATTTTTGTGCACAGGTATTTTGTCGTACGCGTTAATGATAATGAATAATAACTAATATGGTCGGGGTAGGGCGGCACGGTGGCGCAGTGGTTAGCGCGGGTCGCCTCACAGCAAGAAGGTCCTGGGTTCGAGCCCCGGGGTAGTGCAACCTTGGGGGGCCGTCCCGGGTCGTCCTCTGTGTGGAGTTTGCATGTTCTCTCTGTGGGTTTCCTCCGGGGGCTCCACTTTCCTCCCACAGTCCAGAGACGTGTAGGTCAGGTGAATCGGCCGTACTAAATTGTCCCTAGGTATGTGTGTGTGTGTGTGGGCCCTGTGACGGCCTGGTGGTCTGTCCAGGGTGTCTCCCTGCCTGCCTCCCAATGACTGCTGGGACAGGCTCCAGCATCCCCGCGACCCTGAGAGCGGGGTAAGTGGTTTGGATAATGGATGGATGATCGTGGTACAAAATTCCTAGTGACAGTCTACAGGACTCGATGCCGAAGAAGAGCAAAACTGACCCTGACAATTGCCACTGGGAATTTTGTACCACGATTATCAGGGTCGGTTTTGCTCTTCTTCGGCATCGAGTCCGGATGTTTCCCGGGTTACATTTCTGTGTGGAAAATCGCCATACACACTGTGTCCCTGGTTGAATATTTCTCCACCGACTGTCATGCCGTCGGCGCTAATCTCCACCTGTGTCTCTGAACCCCTAGGAGATGGGCAGCATTAAGAGCCTTCTGTGTCTCGATGTGTCGGAAAACAAACTAGAGCACCTTCCAGAAGAGTTGGGAGGCCTGCAGTCCCTCACCGACCTGCTGGTGTCCCAGAATCTCATCGACGCTCTACCGGAAAGCATTGGTGAGCATTGATTTCCATCTCTAAACGGCTCATACTGACATGATTTGCTGTGTTGCTGTAACATTTGCAGTTTAGGCGATCCCCCACAGCGGATGACTGTGTCAGTTTGTCGGCAGTAAATCGACAAATGTAATGTCATAACCACAAATTGGTCAATGATGTGTTGTTTTCCCATTAACGCCAGTAGAAGGTTCTGGGATCTTTCTATCGATTAGGTTATGTGGGAATTGTGGCCGGGTTAATTCCAGCCCAGCCACAATTCCAATAGTAGTAGTAGGTTATGTGGGAATTGTTTGGATTGCTACTTTAGGTTAGAAATATGAGGTTATTACTGAGGCGTCCGGGTGGCGTGGCGGTCTATTCCGTTGCCTACCGGCACAGAGCTCACCGGATCGAATCCCCGTGTTGCTTCCGGCTTGGTCGGGCGTCCCTACAGACACAATTGGCCGTGTCCGCGGGTGGGAGGCAGGATGTGGGTATATGTCCTGGTTGCTGCAACAGCTCCTCCTCTGGTCGGTCGGGGCGCCTGTTTGGGGGGAATAGCATGATTCTCCCACGCGCCACGTCCCCCTGACGAACTGTCAGGTGAAAAGAAGCGGCTGGCGGCTCCACATGTATGGGAGGAGGCGTGTGGTAGTCTGCAGCCCTCCCCGGATCGGCAGAGGGGGTGGAGCAGCAACTGGGACGGCCCGGAAGGTATGTTAATGTCTCTCTACTAGGCAAACCCCTTCTACACCAGCCTGCCTTTGGGTGTCATTGGCAGGGTTAATAGTCCCATTTGAATCCATTAGTCACAATTTAGTGGCATGTTGGTGGCGTAGCTGTGTGACTTGGTTTCACATGTCCTTGATCCTCCTGAGTTTTATCCTATCGCTAGGATAAGTAACTTCAATTCTTTATCCATACAATAAGTATTCCTAACCACAAGATCACCAGTTTTCCTGTTTTTCAGAAGATTACGGTAACTACATGAAACACATTAATTTACGTCTGTCTTGCTACCCGACCAGCCTCTTGTTCAACCCAGAGTTGGTTGCAATCAAAATTAACACTTCGGCATGTTTTGTTTTCGTCTCATTTTTTTTCTTGGTAGGAAAACTGGGGAAACTTTCTATCCTGAAAGCGGACCAGAACAGACTCTCCCACCTTCCAGAGAGCATTGGGAACTGTGAAAGTCTCACAGAGCTGGTGGTGACGGAGAACCAGTTGACGGTGAGTCGGTGACTGCAGCACATACCTGGGAAATGGGAAGAAAACACTTCTCTGTGCATGTACACGTCACCTCCGTAAGATTCCAGGAAACGTTTGCCGATTTCAACCTAATCTCCTGTCTGTCTGCCACCGGGATGGCATATGAAAAACAACCTGCCGTTGTTCCTGACTGCTGGCCCTAATTTATCTTGGGTTTCTAATCTCCCCTCTAATCTAAATTTAAGACGCTGTTCAAGAAAAGACATCCCGTTTCTCTCAAACACGCTATATTTCCAGGCGTCCGGGTAGCGTTGCGGTCTATTCCATTGCCTAACAAGATGGGGATCGTCGGTTCGAATCCCCGTGTTACCTCCGGCTTGGTCGGGCGTCCCTACAGACACAATTGGCCGTGTCTGCAGGTGGGAAGCGGGATATGGGTATGTGTCCTGGTTGCTGCAATAGCGCCTCCTCTGGTCGGTCGGGGTGCATGTTTGGGGGGCGGGGGGACTGGGGGGAATAGCGTGATCCTCCCACGTGCTACGTCCCCCTGGTGAAACTCCTCACTGTCAGGTGAAAAGAAGCGGCTGGCGATTCCACATGTATCGGAGGAGGCATGTGGTAGTCTGCAGCCGTCCCCGGATCAGCAGAGGGGGTGGAGCAGCGACGGGGACGGCTCGGAAGAGTGGGGTAATTGGCCAGCGGTGGAGATGACATCTCTCGCACAATGATTTCTGACACTTGTAGGCGCTGTCAGAAAGGGTCTGTGAGCAGGAGAACACCAATTTTGCTGTCAGTATAGTACGCAGTGAGGATTTTATCACTTCAGTTTACTTCATTATTCATCACTGCAGATTTTACATTCACAAAACCATCAGCAAAATGTTCCTTACAGTCATGGCACATTCCCAACAATAACACTTGGTAAATACGGAAGCACTTTCTTCAGAATCTTCTCATACCAGCAGGCAGCAACACACTGGCAAAAGCCAATCTCCACCCATATCCAAATGCTGACTCACTCTGATAGATTCTGTGGAAAAGATTTACACAACAATATGTTCAGGCTTGAATACTGGGATGGCATCCAGTGCTTTACCTGTGCCCCCATCCATAGGGTTAGTGGTTGTGTCAGGAAGGGCGTCTGACGTAGTAGTTGGCAAATCATTATGCGGATTGACAAGACCATACCGGATCGGTCGAGGCCCGGGTTAACAACGGCCACCGTTGGTGCCGTGCCCTCGCAGGGTACTGATGGAAACTATGAAATCTGCTGTGGCGACCCTTGAAAAACAACGAACAAGCCAAAAGAAGATTTTTTGGGGTTGATATTGGTCCACTTTTGTAGACTTCTGCCAGCATTATGCAGACTTTTGAGTGTGATTAACTGGGCAATGGAAATTTGATAGAGGGGATAGATAGGGTAGTCCTATCTCACAGTACACATTTGGATTTGGCAACTTCATGAAATATTGGGGAAAAGCTTTAAGATTTTATTTTGGGAAGCAATTTACGTGCACAATGCAAATATATATATACACACAATACACATGCGTATAATGAATACTTGCGCAGCAGCTCAGCATAAGAAATTGGTTAAACAAACCAAATGTTTGTCTATGCATAGTGCCGAGCCGCAACACAGATGTGCACATATTAGGTCGAAAGTGTTCTCTTGCTTATTTCTGTTGTGTTACAGTGGTAGACGACAAAATCACAATAAGCACCAAACACAGATACATGGCACACATGCTGATGGTTTGGTGTCATGTTGTTTTTTTTGGCTTGGACTGGAAAAGGGTTTTGTTCTGTAAATATGCAGAACTGGACAAAAGTCCAGAGCGGCAACAACGGAAGGATCACCTCAATGTTGAAACGTTGAAACAACGTTTTTTTCCAATAAATTCATGCTTGTGTATTTCTTTAAGATACCTGAGCTATTGACCAAAGTCTGAATCTTTATGGCATTGCCTCTTACTTATGTGTTACAGAGTTTGCCGAGAAGTATCGGGAAACTGAAGAGACTCTCCAACTTCAACTGTGACAGAAATCAGTTAACATCATTGCCTAAGGAGGTAAGCTTTTTGCGTCATGTCATGTGTTGTGAGGCGAACAGGATTATATGAAATTATAAAAACCCTTAGTGGCCCAGGTGGCGTGGCAGTCTATTCTGTTGCCTACCAACGTGGGGATCGACGGTTCGAATCCCCGTGTTACCTCCGGCTTGGTCGGGCGTCCCTACAGACACAGTTGGCCGTGTGTGCGGGTGGGAAGCCGGATGTGGGTATGTGTCCTGGTCGCTGCACTAGCGCCTCCTCTGGTCGTTCGGGGCACCTGTTGAGGGGGAAATAGCGTGATCCTCCCACGCGCTACGTCCCCCTGGTGAAACTCCTCACTGTCAGGTGAAAAGAAGCAGCTGGCGACTCCACATTTATCGGAGGAGGCAGGTGGCAGTCTGCAGCCCTCCCCGGATCGGCAGAGGGGGTGGAGCAGTGATCGGCATGGCTTGGAAGAGTGGGGTAATTGGCCAAGTGCAATTGGGGAGAAAAGGGGGGAAAAATGACGAAGGAGCCAAAGCCCATTCAAAATAATATAATCTTCTGCAACTCAGAAATGTCCGGATCACATGCAGTCGGGTCCCTTACCTCTTCTGAAATCCTCCTGGATGTGGTCACTGTTTGATAGCTGGAAATCACCAGATGAAGCTAGCTTTAAGTTGAACCCTGTTTGAATGCAAGGGCAGTTCTCAGTCAGACCGACTCCACGTCGTAGACAGTTGTGTCATCAACAGCGGCTCACTTGCTTCGCTCACTCCTATTACTCAGTCCTCCGGTTCGTCCAGCTCTGCCCGATTGTCCCCCCTCGTGTTTGTATGGGACATTCTTCTCTAACCTCTTGTCTGTAAAAGTGAAGGAAGGCCTGGGTCAAAGATTATTGTGAAAAGGGCTTTTAAGGGGGGGGGGGGGTGGGGTCACACAATGGCCCTGTGTCCCAGCGAGGCAAAGACTGCTGTGTTGAGGGAAGCGTTAACAGTCCGCCACACTTGGCCTCCATAGTGAATTGATGGTGTCATTGTTTCGTGAGCCATAAACCCATCGCATGACGTCTTCCTCACCCGCGCTGAAAGCCTGGCCCACGTATCGAGCGAGCGGCAGCAACTTGACCCACCAGCTCAGTTTTATGGATGCTACTGATTATTGATCGGCTGACCGTAACAAAGGCCTACTATCTCCCCAGCTGGGTTATGTCCACGTTTGCGGGACGCGTTTACATGGACGCCGCCGGCGCCGACAGAATCATCCTGCGCGTCGCCGTCGGTTTCGCTGACATTTGTGCGCTTCTCAGCCGCATCTTGTCTTATTCACCCGTGTAAATGCTGAAGCTTAGCCAGCTTCCTTTAACGTGTTGAGCGCCTGCCACCGTATTAGTATAGTATCCTGCTCAGGTCGGCAGCCCGGCAGATTAATAGATTACAGTCTGCACTTTAGCCGCGCTTTAGTCTTTACTTTGACCGGCCACTGGGCCTAATTGTGTCTAATTATAGTCCATTGTCCCGGATCTAATTGATGCCCAGTCGGTCGGCCATCAGGATCACCAAACTAGGGCAAAGTGCCCAAATACAGACGAATCGATTTAGTTAAATTTGTTTTATCACAGCCCCCCCCCCTTTTCTCCCAATTGTACTTGGCCATTTACCCCACTCTTCTGAGCCGTCCCGGTCGCTGCTCCACCCCCTCTTCTGAGCCGTCCCAGTCGCTGCTCCACCCGCCTCTGCCGCTCCGGGGAGGGCTGCAGACTACCACATGCCTCCTCCAATACATGTGGAGTCACCAGCTGCTTCTTTTCCCCTGACAGTGAGGAGTTTCACCAGGGGGAGGATCACGCTATTCCCCCCAGTCCCCCCCCCCCCTCCCTGAACCGGTGTCCTGACCAACCAGAGGGGGCTCAAGTGCAGCGACCAGGACACGTACCCACATCCGGCTTCCCACCCGCAGACACGGCCAATTGTGTCTGAAGGGACGCCCGGCCAAGCGGGAAGTAACACGGGGATTCGATCCAGCGATTCCCGGGTCAGTAGACAACGGGATAGACCGCCACGCCACCCGGACATTTTATCACAGTTTTTGTCCGTAATAACACTTTATAGTTGGTATGACGTTAACATTCTGAAAGATGATGGCCTTCACGTGCTGTGGATGACCCGTCTGTCTTTTCTCTTTCTTTTATGTAACTGTGTCCTCTCTCCTGTCCGCTAGATCGGCGGCTGCAGAGGCCTTAATGTCTTCTGCGTACGAGAAAACAGGCTGACGAGGATCCCGTCCGAGCTGTCACAAGCCACAGAGCTTCACGTGCTCGACGTCTCCGGCAACAGGTATTTCAAACCATCGGGTCTCAACTTTTTCGAGGTGAGACCCCCCCCAAGAATAATCAGGCTGGTGTTCCCCCCCCCACATTTAACTCACAGCACCCCGATGCAAACACATAAATCGCTGGTAAACTGCCTGCCCAACACTGTTCAGGGATGACTGCGATATGAAAGCTACCAGACTCACACAGGAAGACCGCCACTCCGCCTGTGCACACAACTCCACTTTGGCGTCGTTAGATTTGTTGAAATAACAGCGCCTCGTGTGCACACACACTTCAGCTCCACCCCCTCTGTTGATCCAGGGAGGGCTGCAGACTACCACATGCCTCCTCCCATACATGTGGAGTCGCCAGCCGCTTCTTCTCACCTGACAGTGAGGAGTTTTGCCAGGGGGACGTAGCACGTGGGAGGATCACGCTATTCCCCCTTGAACAGGTGCCTCCGACCGACCAGAGGAGGCGCTAGTGCAGCAACCAGGACACATACCCACATTCCGGCTTCCCACCCGCAGACATGGCCAGTTGTGTCTGTAGGGACGCCCGACCAAGCCGGTGTCGGTACTTGATCTACTCGCCCCGCTTGGGGTCCTGCGACTACAGATGACATCACTACTTCAGGCGTTATGATTGGGTAGGGGCTAGTTCAGTTTAGGAACAGCGGGAAACAGTAGATTGATGTTAGACGCAGCTCGGGCCTTCAGCCCTCGCACCTTTACTAACCAACTGTGTGTCAATGTGGATTATAAAAAACACACAGCTAAATAACGAGAAAGCTAACGTTAAACAACGCTAGCTAGCGACATAATCCATGACGTCACATGTAGTCGAAGGACCCCGAGCCGATATTGTACCTGAGCAGAAATGGAACCCACACCGGAGGTAACACGAGGATTCGAACCCGGAGTGTTAGTAAGCAATGGAATAGACCGCTACACCACCCGGACGCCCCCATCTTTGATAATATTAGCTATATACATTAACCTTGTTGCTCTGGACTTCAGTGCTATTTGATTGCCTTAAGTCGCCCGGGGACTGTAACACTTTCTAACACTTCATTTGCAGGGGTGTGCTGCATAAGACTGACGTGACACCGTCATAACCATGACACGACACTTGCCATGAACATAAGGGAGTCTTTATGAATGTTTATGACTGCTGTCATTAAGCATCACTCGGTTAATTGTGTCATTTTAATGCAGAGTCGACATTGTTGGAGACGTCTGTTTTCGAGCTACACACCCACCGGATATATCAAACGGAGCGGCTCGGTCCCGCACGGGTCTTCCAGCGACAACGTCTCGAGCAACCTCAACTTTGCGTTGAAATTGACATAACCGACTGAGTGACACTTAACGACAATAGTCATAAACCTTCATAAAAGATTCATTCATGTTCATGACAAGTGTTGTGACGTGGTTATGACACCTGTCATGTCAGTCTCAGTTTAGGGTGGTGATTTCCCCGCTTAATGACCGGGACGTTACTCGTGAGAGTCCAAGTCCAAGACCCAGTCAAGAAAATTATTTGCTTGTTTATAATGTAGTGATATTGTATATGTAATAATAATATTGACGGCACGGTGGCGCAGTGGTTAGCACGGTCGCCTTACAGCAAGGAGGTCCTGGGTTTGAGCCCCGGGGTAGTCCAACCTTTGGGGGTCGTCCCGGGTGGTCCTCTTTGTGGAGATGGATGTTCTCCCCGTGTCTGCGTGGGTTTCCTCCAGGGGCTCCGGTTTCCTCCCACAGTCCAGAGACACGTAGGTCAGGTGGATCAGGCTGTACTAAATTGTCCCTGGGTGTGGATGTGTGGTTTTTATTTTTGCCGCTTGGAACGACACAAGCCCGAGTGCCTTCTAAGCTCCATTGTGTTGGAGAGAAGGTCAACACATCCAGAACTCAGCAACTCCCATCAGCACCATCTAGATGGATAAATGGCACTACAGACGAGAGGAAGACCATGTGGTTCTGGGGTGACATGTCCCTGTACTATATTGTAGTGGGGGGGGTTTGATGTGATTTGGGGGTTTTATCTTTCTGTGATGGGAAACTTTGCACGCATTTCACAAGGTAACACAACCTGCCTCAGAAACGCCTCAGGAACCAATCGCAACCGAAAAACATATTAGCACTTTTTGTCCATCCTAGTAAATCGCTGTCCTCGTGGTGTCGCCACAGATCATCTGGTCTACAATCTCAGGGTGAGGACATGAAGGGTTTGAGTCTCAGCTTAACAATGAAGAGCTGAAGAAAGGCCAACTTATCAATTGTGTATATGACGCGTGTGTGATTTGTTGATTCTCCTGCACCCAGGCTTGCCTACCTACCGATGTCCCTGACCACGCTGCGACTGAAGGCCCTGTGGTTGTCGGAGAACCAGTCGCAGCCTCTCCTGACCTTCCAGACGGACCAGGATCCCGACTCGGGGGAGAAGGTGCTCACCTGTGTGCTGCTTCCCCAGCAGCCGTGCGAGTCCGACGGCAAAGGTAAAAGAAAAGGTCCCTTCGTGCACAGAAACACTATTACCCCGCATGGCACAATTACCCCACTCTTCCGAGCCGACCCCGTCACTGCTCCACCCCCTCTGCCGATCCGGGGAGGGCTGCAGACTACTACGTGCTACCACACAGGGATTCGAACCGGTGATCCCCGTGTTGGTAGGCAACGAAATAGGCCGCTACACCACCCGTATATATATATATATATATATATATATATATATATATATATATATAATTATAATCTCACACATGCAAAACCACCATGTTTAAGAAGCTGTCTGAGAGTCATCACATTGAACTGTTTGGTAAAGTCTATCAAACCAAGACTGGTTTTCAGATAATACTCCCTCAAATATTTCAGCCCTCATTTTGTGAGGAATGCTGGGAATTCTCATCATCGTTCGTTTCGGACAACAAAACTGCATCACGATACGACCGTATCTGATCAACATACAACACCGTCGAAAGGCGATAAACGATGTTGTCGCCCGGCCCCAATGCACGCACAATGCATGATATTCTTTACCAAGTCCCGCGGAGACCCGCCTGACACCAAGACTGAAAGTCTAGTGATTCTGCGTCCGTCCTTTCTATACTCTGAGCGTTTAATTCAAACTGCCCCCCGGTTCTGATCACATTATCACATGATCTGCTCGGAGAAGCACAGCGTGTCCCGCGCCCTCTGATCCTTCCTTCCACTTGATGTCGATTACGAGGTCCTGCAGGGATCACGATGCCGTGAACAGATCTGGGCCTCCCCGCTCCCCCGAGGCCCTGCTCCTTGGTTATATTTTTCAGAAACACACTGGATTGGATGGCTAAAGAGGCTTAGCAACGGCTGGCCTGCTGCCATTAAATAGCTCACCCACTGGGTAGTCTCTCTCTCTCTCTCCCCCTCCCTCTCTCTCCATCTCCCTCACTCTCAATCACACTCTCCCTCCCTCCCTCTCCCTCCCGCTCTCTCTCCCCCTCCCTCTCTCCCCCTCTCTCTCGCCCTCTCTCTCTCTCTCTGCTCCACCTCCCCCCTCTCGGCAGAGGCCCGGCTGTATCCGTTCCTGTTCCAATAGTGTATTGTGCAGTAGATGGCCGCCATCCTTTTGTCAACCACGACCTCGGTTTTTGAACTCGCCGGTTTGTCGGTCACGTTGCTCCGCACCCCCGTCGCGCGTCGCACCGTAGACGTCGTTTGCATTTACGCCAAGCAAATACACGTCGTGTCGTAACGCGTTTGCTTTCGTCGCCCGCACTCATTCACTCACTTGTGGAGGAGACGAGGCTATAAAAGTGGCGGAGGTTAAGCCCGGCGAGGTCGAAGCTGAGGTGGGGGTTGGGGCGCGGTTGTGTTGCTGTAAGCCTGTGACTAAGCTGGGATTTGAAACTGTGATCTGGCAGTTTCAAGCTCTCCCTTATGAGCAGCGGGGTCACGGGACAGCCTTCATTTCTTAAGGCGGCTGATAACAGGGAGGCAAGTGTGCCAGCCATATTGAATTTAATCTGCCAAAACACTCCCTGCAACGTGTTCACTTCTGTCTTATTTCTTCTTCTTCTTCTTCTTCTTCTTCTTTTGCAGTCAGTAGTTCTTTAAGCTTGTCCTCTAACAACATAATATTGTGCATGCATGTTTTGAAGAGGACTTTACTGGCTGCAGAATGTGTCTGATTAAATATATTCCAACGCCGTCGCAGGGTCGGATAATCTGGCCCGCTGCGGCGCGCTGGAGAGCCTGGTGAACGACATGGTGGATGACACGTGGGACAACAGAGACATGAACCGGATCAGCGCCATTCACTTCCTGGAGGATGACGACGACGAAGATGACGAAAAGGTGAGATGGCTTGCGAGGGGGTCCGATGCGGCGTCGTTGCGTTTTGGGGATGAGGCAATTGGCATTAATAAGGAGGAAATGTTTATTTTTAAAGGTACATTCCGTAATTCAGACGTAAACAAAAGGGTCGTCTGGCTGCCAACATACAAACGTAGCGTTGGAATCCGCTACCACTCCCGAACTGACTGACGGGTCTCGCAGAACGAGAACTGGTGCCGGACACCAACTAAATCTGAGTTTCTTGTGTGTTTCCTGATGCTGTAGGGTTTGTTAACAACGGAGTAAATCAGGCCCATAGTTTCAATTACGATCATTTGAGAAAGACAAAAAAAATGCTCTTCTCAAACTCACTCTTCGGTTGTGTATGTTGTGTACGTATATATGGTCAAATAAATCCCAGCTTTTAAGATCTCATGTGCTCACAGGGATCCCAGACAAGTCTCATCACGAAGAAGTCTTACCAGAGAGGGATTTGACACTTTGAAGAGCCAGTTAGAAAAGCACCAAGACACATTAACAGTGACGCAGTCAGCTTGAGGTCCCATTTATGGAAAAGATGTGGACCTGAGTGTCGGGCTTTGCACCAATAAGTAAATTAATATCGTAGAAACTCGGATTGTAAACCAAACCGGAGTAAAGTAACAGTCCCCACATACCGCCAACATCTCCTAAGACAGTGTTTCTCAACCCAGTCCTCAAGGACCCCCTATCCTGCAGATTTTCACTGTAACCCTGCATAGGTAGCCCTGCTTGTACTTACTCGACCAATCATCTCACAGCACTTCATTATGCAAGGTGTGCAACATCTGACAAAATTCATTGCTGATTGGTTGAATAACTACAAACAGGTACCTATTCAGGGTTGCAAAGAAAATATGCAGGATAGGGGGTCCTTGAGGACTGGGTTGAGAAACACTGAACTAGAGTTACAATGGCATTGTGCGCTATTCACAGAGGGTTTGGGTTCGGTTCGGGGATGGCCCACATTAAACAGGCCCTGGTTAGGTGTGGTTATCCTAACTGGGCGTTTGTCAAAGCCAGGAAGGTGCCCAAACATCCCACATCTATGTGACCTCTTCAGACTCAACTGACTGCAGGCATCCCCACCCTTATGCACGATACAGTGGCGTAACGACCGGAAACAATAGTCGGCTTCGTATGCCAATTACCGTGAGCATTAACTAGAGCAGTGTTTCTCAACCCAGTCCTCAAGGACCCCCTATCCTGCAGATTTTCATTGTAACCCTGCATAGGTAGCCCTGCTTGTACTTACTCGACCAATCATCTCGCAGCACTTCATTATGCAAGGTGTGCAACGTCTGACAAAATTCATTGCTGATTGGTTGAATAACTACAAACAGGGTTGCAAAGGAAATATGCAGGATAGGGGCTCCTTGAGGACAGGGTGGAGAAACACTGTCCTAAGATCTACCTAAAACGACCGTGAGCAGTCAAAACGACGGCTCGTAATTTGTATCGTGGGCGTCGTGTCACTGTTTATGACGTGTGTTGACCCCCGAGTTTCGGCACGATACACTACCGTTGAAAGAGGGTAAACGCCGGTGATGAATAATGGCCCGGCCCCTATCATAGTCCGTGAAGCGTGTGTTTACATTCCACGTCTCTTCACAGGGAACACTGATGCGGCGGGCCACGCCTCACCCCGGCGAGCTGAAGACGATGAAGAAAGCGGCCGAGAACCTCCGCAACGACCTGAACGCCGCCAAGGGCCTCGATTCCAACAAAAACGAGGTCAATAACGCTACAGACCGCGTAACCACGTCTGTGTGACTCTTACCTCAGAAATGTTCTTTTACCTCCTGTGTCTCTCGCCATGTCCTCCCGCACAAGCCCTCAGCCCGTTCTTCTTTTTTGTTTTTAACCCGAAACCCCTCGTCCCCCTTCCTCCTCCTCCTCCTCCTCCTCCACCTCCTCCTCCTCCGACACACCTGGAACACCGCAACCTTACTTCATCTTCAGACCTGTCTCCGCTTTTGGACAGTCTGGACAGGGCCGACGATGTGCCTTCTTGTTTTTTTGTTTTTTTTGGTTTTTAAGGATTTCCACAGCAATAAATCTGCACAGAGTTTTCTCCTTTTTTAAAGAGAAATTTCAAAGTTCTATTACTTTTTTGTTTTTGTTTTAAAAAGGCCTATTTCTTAAAAGAAAACATGCATTAGGTAGTTGCACTATTCTAAGTCTTTAATATTACCAGAAATCTTTTTAAAATGTATTATATATTGTTCTATATTTTTTTGGAAACACTGGGTGAATATTTCTTTTTACGTTTTGGGGGGAAAAGATAAAGCCAGGAGTTTTGGACCTACTGATTAAGGATTATTGTATAGTAATTTGTGAATATTGATACTTTTATACATTTTGGCAGCTCAGATGTAAATAAGAAATGTATAGCGAATTTCTTAATCAGTTGCAGATTTTTAAAGCCTTTCTCTGAACTTGGTACGTTTTCCTTTTTTTTTTTTCCTTCCCTCGTTTAAAAGTAACGAACAAACTGCAGTCACTGATGTCTTACTAAAAACCCATATCATTGTAACCGGTTGAGCAGACAGCCTTGCCTCGTCCCTCTGTCCTGTCTGAAAGATTTGGGCTAACCTCCGACTTCATTTGAAAGAACGAATCGGTCTTGTCGGATCATTTGGGACTCAGGCTCGCGCATAGAGATGATGGTCCTGAAGGCCGTTAATACGCAGCGCAGTAGGATTGTTCAGAGGTGATAAGGCTGTCTCCATTTATCTGCTGTGCTCTGCTGCTTTGCTAATGCAAAACAGTACTGTGTAGACTCACCTCTTAGAGTTTCATCAGCTTTCTTCTGAATAAGGTATCATGGATGGGGTCCCTTTAAAAATGCAAGTTGTTAGAAGTTTTTCCTTTGATGCACTTCTCCGGGTTTATTGCATCTTACCAAGAGAAAACCTATTCCTTTATATGGTACACTACACATTTTGTTATTGTTTTTAATCTGATTTTGAGAAAAGAGCCGTAGGAAGTGGGCTCTGCTGTTGATTTTTATCTCTCGATACTTTTCCTCTAATGATCAAAAATGCACAAAACGCCGATCTCAGTTAGTCGTGGACACTGAGCCACTAGAGATTTTAATGACTTAACCACTGATCCAATAAAATGGGTGCAAAAATGAACATGTCCCGTAATTCATTTACTTTTCATTATTAAGTCCGACTGTACCGGCCTTTTCGAAAACAAATAAGAGTGGGTGCGACGTTTGGAGAGGATTTCGCAGAGGGTGTCGTCTCGAGGCCCGTGTTGAACCTCGCCGTAAGCGGGCCATTTCCTTTCTTAATATCGAACTTACCATGCCAGAAGCATTGAATGACAGACACTGTCTGTGTTCTCTCTCTCTCTCTCTCTCTCTCTCTCTCTCTCTCTCTCTCTCTCTGCGTTTTCTGTGTCATTCACCGCCCCAAACGTAATCTCTCGACAAATCCGACTCAATACGACCGGACCGCTTGCCGTGAAAATCCCAGACTATTTCTGTGGTGGTGGTTCGATGAGATGGGTGAGGTGTTCTCCCGTGGCAACCGATGTTCGTCGTCCCTCCCCCTCACCCCTCCACGTCTCGTGTGTCTCTCCAGCCATGCATGGTGTTCGTCATGTTCCACCGTCACAGACCGTGTTTTGCTTGTCCGTCCCGCATGAGCTCTGCATGTCGTGTTGATGCCGGCCTTCTTTCAGCATTTCAGATTCCACTCCGGTCCAAGGCGGGGTGGTCCTTTTGTCTCCCGTCGCCTTTGGAAAAGACAAATTACTTAGAAACCCTTTGTATCTTTAAGTTTAACGCAACAGTCATCTTTTTGTGTCCGGGTGGCGTAGCGGTCTATTCCGTTGCCTACCAACACGGGGATCGCCGGTTCGAATCCCCGCGTTACCTCCCGGCTTGGTTGGGCGTCCCTGCAGACACAATTGGCCGCGTCTGCGGGTGGGAAGACGGTGCACTAGCGCCTCCTCTGGTCGGTCGGGGCGCCTGATCAGTGAAACTCCTCACTGTCAGGTGAAAAGAAGCGGCTGGCGACTCCACATGGATCGGAGGAGGCACGTGGTAGTCTGCAGGCCCTCCCCGGATTGGCAGAGGGGGGTGGAGCAGCGACCGGGATGGCTCAGAAAGGGGGGAGGGGGTAATTGGCCGGGTACAATTGGGGAGAAAAAAAGGGGAAAAATACCCCCCCCCCCAAAAAAAGATGCTTTTTTTTTTCAAAAGCAACCCAAACAGAGTATGCTGCACAGTTCCCATCGACACGGGGATCAGTTTCTGTCCCACAGCAGAATCTTGGACTGGCGTGCCAGTGGTAGATATGCCAGCTCTAAAGCTACTCTAGGCGTCCTGTAAAGGCCTGCATGTGAAGTGGAACGTTGGGATCTGCTGCGGGTGTAGAGTTTCAGGCACTGACCTGTCTGCGCGCTGCTCCCCCCCCCCCCCACTCGACAGATGATAAAAGGACCGGTGTCGAGCTTTGGCTCGGCCCCTGGCATTTCAAGGGGGACTCCCAACAAAACATCTCAAACACACAACGTTATGGTTATCACTACGGTTTTGTGCTCGCAGTGCAGACCACTTAGACCACCTTGTGGGAGAAGCGTTTTAGCTCCTGAAGTAAAGAGGCGATGCAAATATTTGCATTTGGATATCCGGTCTCCACGTGTGAAGCTAAACCTGCCCCTTCAGCTGTTGATTCTTCCATGCTGGTGCCCCCTGCAGCAGGAAATAGGCATGGCACACGTGCATTATAACTACCACCTGAATCGTTCTGCTAGTGACCACGATACCGTACACAAACGAAGCAGGCGACGCTTTGCAGAACTGCAGCAACGATGCAGGGCTCACGTGCCGGATGATCAGTATATTGCATATGGTAAATACAGTATATTGAGTATTTCCACAGCCTTGCTGTTGTGCATGAAAGTCGTGCCGGGACAAGCTGGGGATTTCTTGCCAGGGTGGCGCTCCCACCCGGTCTCCAGCTCCGGTTAGCAGGCCACCTTGCTCTCCTGGGAAGTGTTCACATTACAGCCGGCGTAAAGAGTATTTTTGTTTCCTCTACACTGGAATTTGTGCGTGTAGTTTCAGGAGAGGAGAGAGGATTACACACCGCTGGTTTTTACCAGCGGGGGCCAGGGTTGTCATTTCCTGCGCAGCTTTCTATTTAAGGCTAGGATTATAATGCCTTTTCAGCAACGACTGGTATCTTTTGACCATTTCTACCCTCCAGGAGTGTAGAAATGCTCTTGGTAACCCGTCGTCCCTCAGGACCAGCAGCCAAAAGTGGCCCGTCTCAGGCCCGCCGTGCCGGGCAGGGAACCGAGAGCGTCTGCACGGGGCAGCGGGACCGTTTCTGGTCCACGGCGGCGTGCCTGCCCACCGCTCAAGCCCAGAGAAGGAAGCTGAGGAGATGGCGCCGCCTGACCAGGTGTGTTTTCTGCTCGAGGTGTGGGATCAGAAAGAAG
>NC_079223.1:44586496-44663996 GCF_029633865.1 Lampris incognitus | reverse complement strand
CAGCTCCGGGCAAGGCCGCGATCCCTGGGCCCACAGTGCAGCAGACCAAGCTCTCAATGCTACCACCACCACATCCGGCTTCCCACCCGCAGACACGGCCAATTGTGTCTGTAGGGACGCCCGACCAAGCCGGAGGTAACACGGGGATTTGAACCGGCGATCCTCCTGTTGGTAGGCATCGGAATAGACCGCTACGCTACCTTTTGGAATTGTTTAGAAGTTAAACCCTGATCTCATCAGACAGTAACACATTTTCCCCACATGGCTTATGGAGACTGGGTGCATCTTTTTTCAAAATTCAGCCGGGCTTGGATGTTTTCTTATTTTTCATGTGAAAAGCCTTCTGTCTTGCCACCCTACCCTATAGCCCACACATACAGAATACAGGAGATTGTTGTCACGTGTAGGGAGCAACCAGTACTCGCCAGGAATTCCTGGAGCTCCTTTCATGTCGCCGTAGGCCTCTTGGCAGCCTCCCTGGCCAGTTTTCTCCTCATCTTCTCATCAATTTCGGAGGGACGTCCTGTTCTTGGTAATGTCACTGTTGTGCCATATTTTCAGAATCATGTTTATCGGCCATGTAGGTTTGCGCATACATGGAGTTTGACTTCGGCTTCGTGGATATAATAACAACACTACAACACAACAATCTTCAGATATATACACAAAGATTGACTTATACAGGTGAAATAAGAGGTGATAAGGTGCAATGGTGCAGAGAATATATCAGAGATGCTGAAATAGATGTTGGCAGGTTACTTACATATATGCTGAGGTAGATGGACATGACAGAGTGTACCAATATATGTACAATGTACAGTATAGTATGTACAACATGGTTGGATTTATCTGAAAGTGTTAAGCATTCATTTGAATGACAGCCTGTGGATAGAAACTTTTTATATCTGGTTGTTTTTGGGTACAGCGCTCTGTAGCGCCTGCCAGAGGGGAGGAGTTGGAACAGGTTGTGACCACAGCGTGATGGGTCTATTGTAGTCTGTTCCTGTCCTGTTCGGTGGCCGATCCAAACCAGACAGTGATGGATGTGCAGAGGACAGACTGGATTATTGCAGTGTAGAACTGAATCAACAGTTCCTGGGGCAGGTTGAATATCCTGAGCTAGCGGAGAAAGTACATCCTCTGCTGGGTCTTTTTGATGATTGTGTCTATGTTGGATGTCCACCTTAGATCCTGGGAGATTATGGAACCCAGAAATCTGTATGTTTTAACCGCAAGCACCATGCTGTTGAGTATGATGGGGGGGGGCAGTGTTGGGGGACTCCTCCTGAGGTACACTTTCATCTCCACAGTTTTGAGCGTGTTCAGCTCCAGGTTGTTATGGCTGCACCAGAGGGCCAGCTGATCAACGTCCCGTCTATATGCAGACTCGTCACCATCCCGGATAAGGCCAATGATGGTTGTGTCATCCGCAAACTTCAGAAGTTTAACAGACAGATGTCCTGAGGTGCAGCTATTTTTGTAGAGAGAGAAGAGTAGAGGGGAGAGCACACATCCCTGGGGGGCACCAGTGCTGATTGTCTGGGTGCTGGATGTTATTTTCCCCAGCCTCACCAGCTGCCTCCTGTCTGTCAGGAAGATTTTAATCCACTGGCAGATGGGGGCTGGTACAGTGAGCTGGATGAGTTTGGAGCGGAGGATATCTGGAGCGATGGTGTTGAACGCTGAGCTGAAGTCCACAACCAGGACCCCTGCGTATGTCCCTGGGTACCCAAGGGTTCGGAAGATGTAGAGCAATCCCATGTTGACTGCATCCTCCAATGACCAGTTTGCTCAGTAGGCAAACTGCAGGGGGTCAATCAGGGGGCCTGTGATTTCCTTCAGGCGGGCCAACACTAGTCTCTTGAAGGATTTCATGACCACCGATGTTAGGACAATGGGCCTGTGGTCATTTAATCCTGTGATACGGGGTTTCTTGGGGACCAGGATGATAGTGGAGCTCTTGAGGCAGGAGGGGACTTCACACAGCTCCAGTGATCTGTTGAAGATCAGTGTGAAAATGGGGGCCAGTTGGTCAGCACAGCCTTTCAGACAGGAGGGTGACACGCCATCCGGGCCCGGTGCCTTTTCTCCACTTGTCTTCACTGCGTTCCATCGTATATCTGATGCCTTGGAAATCATTTTGTACCCCTCAACAATGAGATCCCGTCCAAGCTTTGTGGACCATGTGAACTCTTTGTGAACCATGTGAACTCTTTTTGGACCATGTGAACTCTTTGTGGACCATGTGAACTCTTTGTGGACCATGTGAACTCTTTGTGAATCATGTGAACTCTTTATGGACCATGTGAACTCTTTGTGGACCATGTGAACTCTTTGTGAATCATGTGAACTCTTTGTGGACCATGTGAACTCTTTGTGAACCATGTGAACTCTTTGTGGACCATGTGAACTCTTTGTGAACCATGTGAACTCTTTGTGGACCATGTGAACTCTTTGTGGACCATGTGAACTCTTTGTGAATCATGTGAACTCTTTGTGGACCATGTGAACTCTTTGTGGACCATGTGATCTCTTTGTGAACCATGTGAACTCTTTTTGAACCATGGCTTTTAGCAGTTGGGTGCAACCAAGAAGATGACAGGAAACCAGGAACAGCTGAACTTTATTTGAGATTCATCACAGTCATTTTAATTGATGGTAGGTGTATGCCAAATACTATTTAACATGAGTTTGAAGATGATTGGTTAATTCTGAACACAGCCACATCCCCGATTATAAAAGGGTGTGCACACTTATGGAACCAGGTCACTGTAAGTTTTTTTGTTTTTTTTTCTTCCATAAAAGGTTTTAGTTTGTAGGTTGCAATTTCAAGGGTGGAAAAAGTTCTGACTTGATTTATCTTGGTTTCTTTTTTTTTTTTACATCAAAAAAACCTGCCATTTTATCAGGGGTGTGTAGATTTTTTATATCTACTTCTATCTATCTATCTATCTATCTATCTATCTATCTATCTATCTATCTATCTATCTATCTATCTATCTATCTATCAGTCAGAATTTATCTGTATAGCCCTTTTCGTGCTTAACAATATAACAATGCAATATAGGCAGCATGGTGGTGCAGTGGTTAGCGCTGCCGCCTCACAGCAAGAAGGTCCTGGGTTCGAACCCTGGGGTTGTCCAACCTTGGGGTTGGTCCCAGGTCGTCCTCTGTGCGGAGTTTGCATGTTCTCCCCATGGTTTGTGGTGGGTTTTCTCCGGGTGCTCTGGTTTCCCCCACCATCAAAAAGCCATGCATGTTAGGGTTAATACTCCTGTCTGTGCCCCTGAGCAAGGCAATGGAAAGACGAACTGGAGTTGGTCCCCCGGGTGCTGCACGGTGGCTGCCCACTGCTCCTAGCTACACAGCTCGGATGGGTTAAATGCAGAGAGGAATTTCCCTACAGGATCAATAAAGTACCTCAAAAAATATGCTCAACATAAAGTCAAAGTGCAGTAATACAAACTGAGAAATAAAAGAAGAAAACACCAAAAAATAAGGATAAAGGGAATGTGACAAATGAATGGACTACCCTATATAACGCTTTTCTAGTCCACTGACGAATCAGCGTTACAGTGTACACTTCACATTCACACACTGATGGCGGAGGCTGCCATGCAAGGCGCTGACCTGCTAATCAGGAGCAGTTAGGGCTTCAGCGTCTTGCTCGAGGACACTTCCACACACTCTCTGGAGGAGCCGGGGATCGAACCAGCGACCTTCCGATTACCAGACAACCCGCTCTACCTCCTGAGCCATGCCGCCCCAGGAGCCATCAGAGAAAAGAAAGGAAAAACAGAAAGAATTAACAGTGAATAAATTGATGTGATCCATCCATCCATTAGCCGAACCGCTTCTCCTGCTCTCAGGGTCGCGGCGGTGCTGGAGCCTATCCCAGCAGCCACTTGGCGGCAGGCGGGGAGACGCCCGGGACAGGCCGCCAGGCCATCACATGTTATACAGAAACAAAATAAATTGCCATAGTTATGCAGATGATTCACAAGTGTACCTGTCCACACGTGAGCATATAGATCGAAGCTAATCCATCCTAAATGTGGCACTAAACATGTGGTCTGTGTCACTTTCCCCCTTCTAGGATGGCGCAGGTCGGCGTTCCCAGGGCAACGTCGTGCATGGATGGTTCGGTCATCAGAAAGGACTCGTTCGAGAGGAGAGGAAACTGGACAGGCACAAAGCGCCGGACGTGGGGCGCAGTCTGTATGGAGACCATGGTCAGGACATTAGAGCATCCTTCACCACAGGCCAACCGAGCCCATCTCTGACACCAGACAAGATACCTCCTCAAGAACCATTTATCTCCCAAGTGCCATTAAGAGTAATGCCCCGTCATTTCTTGAATGTCACATAATTTCTCTTTGGTGGCCTCGTCCTCCATAATGCACAGGGATGAGAAAGACATTGGTCGCAGCACGTCACTGTCTTAGTAACGTCCTTTGTAAGCATGCACTCGAACGCGTGGCTGTGAATGCACATGAATTGCTTTTTGATAATCAAACATAATTTTCCTTTTAGTTGCAGATCAAGGTGTCAGGCCAGAGGGGTAGTTTGGGCATCAGCATCGCTGGGGGGAAAGGTTCGCTGCCTTACAAAGAGCACAACGAGGTACGTAAGAGTTATTACCGGAGAACCTGCAAGACTCAGCCAAGCTCGATAACCTCTACTATGATTCTCTGAATTAAGATAAAGGCATGAGAAAAAATGCCCCTTTGACCTACCCCTGCACTTTCACAATACATTGTTACTGCAGTTAGGCTATTTTGCATGGGCATTATCTGCTCTTTCTGCTGCCGCCTGTCACCGAACATATACTTGGCCCTATGGTGGTAGTTGGTGTGTATAGACACTATAGCAACATATCTTAACCATGCTGTATATCGGTGTCCTCTTGTACACATTATATACTGCACATTATATATATAATATATATATATATACACACCTGAGAGGTGGGTGTCAACAGGTGCTCAAGCAAATGGCTTGCTAAAACAGGGTAAAAACGCTAATCGGAGGCCCAAGTCTTATTTGTACAGGTCACAGATAGTTCTTTGTTGTCATAAAGTGTATTTCCGTGTGTGCATGTATTTTACATCGTGTACAGCACTTTAATGTTACATGCTAATTTAGGGAACTTAAGCTAGGCTAAGCTACCTAGGTCCTCTGTGTGGAGTTTGCATGTTCTCCCCGTGTCTGCGTGGGTTTCCTCCGGGTGCTCCGGTTTCCCCCCACAGTCCAAAGACATGTAGGTCAGGTGACTTGGCCGTACTACATTGTCCCTAGATGTGAATGTATTGGCCCTGTGATGGTCTAACAGCCTGTCCAGGGTGTCTCCCTACACACCCAAGGACTGCTGGGATAGACTCCAGCATCCCTGGGACCCTGAGTAAGGATAAGCAATTTGGATAATGGATGATGAATATATATATATATATATATATATATATATATATATATATATATATATATATATATATATATATATATATATATAACTGACAAGCCAAAACATTATGACCACCTGCCCAATACGTTTTTAGTCCTCTGTGTGCCACCAAAACAGCGCTGACCCACTGAGGGACTCTACAAGACCCCTGAAGGTGTCCTGTGGTATCTTGCACCAAAAAATTAGCAGCAGGTCCTGCAAGTCCTGTAAGTTGTGAGGGTGAGCTGCAGTGGATCGGATTTGTCGGTCCAGCACATCCCACAGATGTGCACTCAGATTGAGATCTGGAGAATTTGGACCTTGGACACTTCATCGTGTTCGTCAAACCATTCCTTAACAATGTGTGCTGTGTGGCAGGGCACATTATCCTGCTGAAAGAAGTCACTGCCATCAGGGAATACTGTTGCCATGAAGGGGTGCACCTGGTCTGCAGCGATGTTTAGGTAGGTGGCACATGCTAAATTGACGTGCACATGAATGGCCGGACCCAGAGTTTCCCAGCAGAACATTGTCCAGAGCATCACACTGCCTCCACCCTGCTTGTCATCTTCCCACAGTGCATCCTGGTTGCACACGTACACGGCCGTCCACGTGATATAAAAGAAAATAGGACTCATCGGACCAGGCGACCTCCCTCCACTGCTCCAAGGTCCAGTTCTGATGCTCACTTGCCCATTGTAGGTGCTTTCGACGGTGGACAGGGGTCATCATGGACATTCTGGCCGGTCTGTGGCTATATAGCCCCATGCACAGCAGGGTGCAATGCACTCTTTGTTGTGACACATTCCTCCTGTAATGATCATTAAAATTTTCTGTGACTTGTGCCACAGTAGACCTTCTGTTGGTTCAGACCAGATGGGATAAACTTCATTGCCCTCGCATATCGATGAGCCTCAAGCACCCAACTTCCTGTCGCCGATTTGTGGTTTGTCCCTCCTCGGACGACTGTCGGTAGGTACTCACCACTGCTGAGAGGGAGCACCACACAAGCCTTGCCATTTCAGAGATGCTCTGATCTAGTCGTCCGGCCATAACAATGTGGCCCTTGTCAAAGTCGCTCAGGTCTTTACTCCTGCCCATTTCTCCGGCATCCAACACGAGGACTACAAGAACTGATTGTTCACTTACCATCTAATCTACCTTGACATGCGCCCCCTTGTTTGGAGATGATCAACGTTATTCTGCTCATCTGTGTGTGGTCATAATGTTTTGGCTCATCAGAGTGTGTGTGTGTGTGTGTATATATATGTGTGTGTGTGCACACAGAGTACCGAGGTGATAAAATTTTGTTGGTACCCCTCCAAGAAAAGGAAGAATGCTACATTTTTTCTGAAATAACCTGAAACTGACAAACGTAATGGGCATCCACCACTGATTGTTCCATATTTCATAGAAATCAGACTTTGCTTTTGATTTTTTTATTCAACATAATTTTGTAAATAATAAAATGAATGAAGATGGCACGGCTGAAAATGACGGGACCCTTAACCTAATATTGTGTTGCGTAACCTTTAGAGGCAGTCACTGCAGTCAGAGGTTTCCTGTCGCTCTCCATGAGACCTCTGCACCTGTAACCGGTGTTTGACCCTGTCTTCCTGAGCAAACTGCTGCAGCGGTCTCAGGGTTCATGGGTGCTTTGTCCAGACTGCAGGTTGCAGCTCTTTCCATAGATGTTCAAGAGGATTCAGATCGGGACTCATGGAAGTCCACTTCAGAATAGTCCAATCGTTTGTTCTTATCCATTCTTGGGTGCTGTTAGCCGTGTGTTTTGGGTCATTGTCCTGTTGCAGGACCCGTGACCTGCTTCTGAGACAGGCCTTTCTGACGCCGGGCAGTAGGTTTCCCTCCAGAATGCCTTGCTAGTCTTGAGATTTCTTGGGGCCCTGTACAGATTCAAGGCCTCCTGTGCCAGGGGCAGCAAAGCAGCCCCAAAACACAACCGAGCCTCCTCCATGTCTCAGTGGAGGTACGCTGCTCTTCTCTTTGAAAGCTTCATTTTTTCATCTGTGAAGGTAAAGCTGACGCGACTTGCCGAAAAGCTCCAGTGTTGACTCATCTCTCCAGAGGACATTCCCCAGAAGGATTGTGGTCCGTCAATACGCATTTTAGCAAATTCCAGTCTGGCTTTTTTATATTTTTCCCCCACAAGTGGAGTCCCCCTGGGTCTCCTTCCGTGGAGCCCACTTTCACTGAAAAAGTGACGGGTGGTGCGATCAGAAACGGTTGCGCCTCCACCTTGGGGTTCAGCTTGTTTCTCTGTGGCAGTTGTCCTTGGTTCTTTTTCTACCAGTCACACTGTCCTGCTGTCCAATCCCGGGTCCATGTTCCTCTTGCAGCCGTGCTCAGGGAGGTGGGCTCCAGCTCCATGGACCTTAAACATCTCAATAACACCACCACCGTTGTCCCAGGAACACCAAGCTGCTCGGAGATGCTCTGCAGCCTTCACCTCCACCTTGGAGTTCAGCTTGTTTCTCTGTGGCAGTTGTCCTTGGTTCTTTTTCTACCAGTCACACCGTCCTGCTGTCCAATCCCGGGTCCATGTTCCTCTTGCAGCCGTGCTCAGGGAGGTGGGCTCCAGCTCTGTGGACCTTAAACATCTCAATAACACCACCACCGTTGTCCCAGGAACACCAAGCTGCTCGGAGATGCTCTGCAGCCTTCACCTCCACCTTGCTTGGGTCTTGTGTTCTTCCTGGTCTCCTCAGACCCCTCTCTGCTTCTCTTGCTCTGGCCCGTGGTCAGTGTGGTGCCACAGTGGCGCCAAGCAGCACAGTGACGACTTCCTCCATTTACACAGGCTGAACGACTGCTCACACGACTGGAGACGTGTGTGATACTAATTTATGAAATATAAAATATAAAACTGTAATCCAGTTATTTATTATCTTCTCTAAGGGGTGCCAACAATGCGTCCGGACCATTTCAGAATAACAATAACTCATCTCTTTTCCCATCTTCTTTGCTTTATTCTACCACATACCAAAGGCACGCAAGCACACATGACAAAACAGATGTTAGTTTCATCACTTTTCAGGAGGAAAGACGCACCGTTCCACTGAGCTGTGAGGGTACCAACAGCTATATCCATCCTGCCATCCATCCATCCATTATCCACACCGCTTCTCCTGCTCTCAGGGTCGCAGGGTGCTGGAGCCTATCCCAGCAGTCACTGGGCGGCAGGCGGGAAGACACCCTGGACAGGCCGCCAGGCCATCACAGGGCCAAAATATATATATATATGTATATAAAAAAACTATATTTATAAATAATGTAAATAATATAATGCAAATCACATAATATAACATAAATATGTATAGATATATATTTCTCAAATAAAAATATATCTTTAAATAATAAAATATATATTTAAACTATATATAGTATTTATATCATACATATTCCTACACTGTACTCGAAATCATGTATATACTGTCCTGCCACTGTACACATACATTTGTACTTGTACATATATGTGTACGGTATACTGTTATACTGTACATATAGTCATACTATACACCCCCACTGTCCTGCACAGTACTGACCTGTCCCGTCCTTACAGTTGTTCGTTTGAATATCTATTGAGACATATATATATATATATATATATATATATATATATATATATATATATATATATATACACCCAGCCAGATACCTGCAGCATTTCCTCAGCTGTTGTGTGTGTTGTCTGTTGTGTATTGTGGTGTCCCAGTTGTATGTATCGCTCTGCAGTTGTGTGCTGTACCTCCTTGTACGCTGTTCTGATACTGTATGTGAAGTCCTGGCTCATCTGTTCCGGGCTCAGCCATGGTTCACCTCCTGCCGAGGCTCTTTCCATGTATGTGCTCACACGTGACCATAAAGTATTGCTGATCCTGAGTCTGAAGAAGCACAAGAGACATGTGGAGGCCAATAGAAGTGATTTTAGGGGGCGTCCGGGGAGAGTGGTGGTGTAGTCTGTTGCCTAGCAACACAGAGATTGCTGGTTCAAATCCCCGTGTTACCTCCGGCTTGGTTGTGTCCTACAGACACAATTGGCCGTGTTTGCAGGTGGGAAGCCAGTTGTGGGTATGTGTCCTGGTCGCGGCACTAGCGCCTCCTCTGGTCAGTCAGGGCGTCTGTTGGGATGGGGAACAGCGTGATCCTCCCACGCGCTACGTCCCCCTGGTGAAACTCCTCACTGTCAGGTGAAAAGAAGTGGCTGGCGACTCCACATGTAGTGGAGGAGGCATGTGGTAGTCTGCAGCCCTGCCCGCATTGGCAGAGGGGGTGGAGCAGCAACCGGGACGGCTCGGAGGAGTGGGGTAACTGGCCAGATACAACAGCGGAGAAACAGGGGGAATCCCCCCCCCCCAAAAAAAGAAGTGACTGTAATGCTGCACCCTTGTACTGTACCGTAGTGTCCATATAGGCTGACCCTGCAGCAGCGCCGGTGACCAGGCGTGTTCTAATTCTCCCCACATCATTACCTTCCAGGGCATCTTCATTTCCCGAGTCTCTCCAGGAGGTCCTTCAGAGAAGGCGGGACTCCACGTGGGGGACCGGCTGCTGGAGGTGTGGTTCTCCTCATCTACATTGTCTCTGATACTGCATGTAGACTGACTTGTTTTGTTATGCAGACGTGTGTGTGTCTGCATACATTTGTGTGTGTGTGTCTATGTCCATGCATGCATGTGTGTGTGTCTGCATAAATTTGTGTGTGTGTGTGTGTGTGTTGTGTCCATGCATGCACTTGTGTGCGTGTCTGTCTGCATACATCTGTGTGTGTGTGTGTGTGTGTGTGTCCATGCATGCACGTGTGCATGTGTCTGTCTGCATATATTTGTGCGTTTGTGTCCATACATGCATGTGTGTGTGTGCATACATTTGTGTGTCCATGCATGCACGTGTGTCTGCATACATTTGTGTGTGTGTCCATGCATGCACGTGTGTCTGCATACATTTGTGTGTGTGTCCATGCATGCACGTGTGCATGTATGTGTGTGTGTGTGTCCATACATGCATGTGTGTGTGCACACATTTGTGTGTCCATGCATGCACGTGTGTCTGCAAACATTTGTGTGTGTGTGTCAGTGAGTCTGCATTGATTACCGGCCTCTCACCTTCCACTTCCGCTGACACAGTGTACGCTTCGACCCCGCCCCCTGCAGGTCAACGGCTTCGACATGCAGGGCGCGACCCACCACGAGGCGGTCGGCGCCCTCCGGAACGCCGGCTGCTGCATCAGGCTGAAAGTGCTTAGAGAAAGGTCGCCGCCTCCCGAGGTCAGCGTCCATGTCAACTCTGCCACCCAGGAGACGACCGCCGCCGCGAGTCGGCAGCAGTGCAGCCAGGACGCCGGGTGCCAGACGTCCTTCAGGCTGCCTAAGGTGGAGAACTCTGGGAATTCCCCGTGTAAAAAGACCGCCCTGTGCAACGGCAGCGCGAACGTGAGTGGTTCGGTCCAGTTACAAGATGACCTCATCACCAACCAGTCCATTATCACCTCACCACCAACCAGTCCATTATCACCTCACCACCAACAAGGATTTAAAACGAGTCCATTATCACCAGCGAGTCCATTGTCCTCATACTGTTAGACATAGTAATAATCATGTCCTCTCTCTCTCCTTCCTCCCCTTTTCTTTTGTTCTTCATACGTTTCAGTCCAGTTTGAAGAGCGACCCTAACTGGACCTTGTGTGAACGGGAGCCGGAGGCCGCCATCGAACCTGGTGCACTTCAAGCTGGGAAAAATACAATGACGGTGAAGCTCTTTTCCACAAACGTGTTTCTTTTTCTCTGGATTACAGTTTTATTTTTACAGTGACTGCTAAATCTTACTCTATATGCTTTTGCCAGTCAATAAATCTACTACTAATACTAATATTACTACTACTACATGTTTTGTCAGTCAACAAATACTACTACTACTTTCGGCTGCTCCCATTAGGGGTCGCCACAGCGGATCATCCGTTTCCATTTCTTCCTGTCTTCTGCATCTTCCGCTTTGACACCAGCCACCTGCATGTCCTCCCTCACCATATCCATAAACCTCCTCTTTGGCTTTCCTCTTCCCTGGCAGCTCCATATTCAGCATCCTTCTCCCAATATACTCAGCCTCTCTCCTCCACACATGTCCAAGCCATCTCAATCTTGCCTCTCTTGCTTTGTCTCCAAACCGTCCAACCTGAGCGGTCCCTCTAATGTACTCGTCCCTAATCCTGTCCTTCTTCGTTACTCCCAGTGAAAATCTTAGCATCTTCCACTCTGCCACCTCCAGCTCCACCTCCTGTCTTTTCGTCAGTGCCACTGTCTCCAAACCATATAACATAGCTGGTCTCACAACCATCTTGTAAACCTTCCCTTTAATTCTTGCTGATACCCTTCTGTCGCAAATCACTCCTGATACTCTTCTCCACCCACTCCACCCTGCCTGCACTCTCTTCTCCCCCTCTCTTCTGCACTCCCCGTTACTTTGGACAGTTGACCCCAAGTATTTAAACTCATATGCCTTTGTCACCTCCACTCCTTGCATCCTCACCATTCCACTGTCCTTCCTCTCATTCACGCATAGGTATTCCGTCTTGCTCCTACTGACTTTCATTCCTCTTCTCTCCAGTGCATACCTCCACCTCTCCAGGCTCTCCTCAACCTGCACCCTACTCTCGCTACAGATCACAATGTCATCCACGAACATCCATCGTCCTTGGAGACTCCTGCCTGATCTTGTCCGTCAACCTGCCCATCACCATTGCAAACAAGAAAGGGCTCAGAGCCGATCCTTGATGTAATCCCACCTCCACCTTTAACCCATCTGTCATTCCAACCACACACCTCATCATTGTCACACTTCCCTCATACATGTCCTGCACCACTCCTACATACTTCTCTGCAACTCCCGACTTCCTCATACAATACCACACCTCCTCTCTCGGCAAACTGTCGTATGCTTTCCTTAAATCTACAAAGACACAATGCAACTCTTTCTGGCCTTCTCTATACTTCTCAACCAACATTCTCAAAGCAAACATCGCATCTGTGGTGCTCTTTCCTCGCATGAAACCATACTGCTGCTCGCTGATCATCACCTCTCCTCTTAACCTAGCTTCTATTACTCTTTCCCATATCTTCATGCTGTGGCTGATCAACTTATTACTCTGTAGTTGCTACAGTTCTGCACATCACCCTTGTTCTTGAAAATCGGTACCAGTATGCTTCTTCTCCACTCCTCAGGCATCCTCTCACTTTCCAAGATTGTGTTAAACAATGTAGTTAAAAACCCCACTGCCATCTCTCCTAAACATATCCATGCCTCCACAGGTATGTCATCAGGAACACCAACTGCCTTTCCACTCTTCTTCCTCTTCATAGCTGCCCTCACTTCCTCCTTGCTAATACACCACACTTCCTGATTCACTATCCCTACATTACAGTCATTTAGCCGACGCTTTTATCCAAAGCGACTTACAGTAAGTGCATTTAACGTAGGAAATCAGGAGAACTACTAGTCCTAAGTGCATCTAAACAAGCATCTAAGAGCAAAACCTAGTGCTAAAGTAAAAGTTCAAGAAAGAGATTTTTTTTTCAAATGAGCGAATACAATAAGTGCTAAGAACAAGTAACAGGGTAGTAGTTTTTGAAGAGGTGAGTTTTCAACCTGCGCTGAAAGATGGGCAGCGACTCCGCTGTCCTGACATCAGTGGGTAGTTCATTCCACCACTGTGGGGCCAGGACAGAAAAGAGCCGTGACCAGGTCGATCGGCAGCAAGGACCTCTGAGCAATGGGGGAACCAGGAGTCCCGAGGCAGCAGAGCGAAGTGGTCGGGCAGGGGTGTAGGGCTTGACCATGGTCTGGAGAGAGGAAGGAGCTGTTCCTTTCACTGCCCTGTAGGCTAGCACCAAAGTCTTAAACTGGATGCGAGCAGCTACTGGGAGCCAGTGTAGGGACATGAGAAGGGGAGTTGTGTGGGAGAACTTAGGGCGGTTGAACACCAGACGAGCTGCAGCTTTCTGAACAAGCTCCAGAGGTCTGATGGCCAACGCCGGGGCGCCAGCAAGGAGGGAGTTGCCGTAGTCCAGCGAGGAGATGACCAGAGCCTGGATGAGCACCTGTGCCATCTCGTCGGTGAGGAATGGGCGAATCCTCCTGATGTTATAGAGGAGAAATCTGCAGGAGCAAGCAACCAATGCAACTTTTTCAGCAGACGACAGTTGGTTGTCCAGGATCACACCCAGATTCGTCACAGTCCGAGCTGGCATCACCATGGTGTTGTCAATGGTGATGGCCAGGTCTCGGTGTGGGCAACCTTTCCCCGGAAGGAACATCAGCTCTGTCTTGTCCAGATTGAGCTTCAGGTGGTGTGTTGCCATCCACTCCGAGATGTCAGTCAAGCACACAGCAATGCGTGTCTCTACTTGTGTGTCAGAGGGAGGAAAGGACAAGATCAGCTGGGTGTCATCGGCATAGCAATGGTAAGAGAAGTCATGCGAGCGAATAACAGAACCCAGGGATGTCGTGTACAGGGAGAATAGGAGAGGACCCAGAACCGAACCCTGTGTAATGCCTTTAGTCAGTTTGCGATGCTCCGACACAGATCCTCTCCATGTCACTTGGTAGGAGCGACCCGTCAGGTAGGTTGCAAACATTGAGAGTGCAGAGCCTGTGACACCCAGCCCCTCGAGGGTAGAGAGGAGGATCTGGTGGCTCACTGTGTCGAACGCAGCTGACAGGTCCAGAATTATCAGGCCAGAGGAGAGAGAGTTTGCTCTCGCAGAGTGCAGCAATTCTGTCACTGCAAGGAGGGCCGTCTCTGTCGAGTGACCCACCCTGAACCCAGACTGGTTGGGGTCCAGGAGGTTGTTCTGGTGGAGGTACAAAGAAAGTTGGTTAAAGACAGCACGTTCGAAAGTTTTGGATAGAAAGGGTAGAAGGGAAACTGGTCTGTAGTTTTTGACGTCAGAGGGGTTAAGTGATGGTTTCTTGAGAAGGGGGGTGACTCTAGCAGTCTTGAAGGCAGATGGAAAGCATCCTGCGTGGAGGGAGGTATTGATGAGGTGTGTTAGAAAGGGAAGGGGTTCAGGTGCTATAGACTGAAGAGGAGGGGAGGGGACCGGGTCAAGGGAGCATGTGGTGGGGCAACTGGATGTGATGAGGTTTAGAACCTCGTCGGGGGAGAGGGGAGTGAGGTGGGATAGGGTGGAATGTGGAGAGGTGAGGGAGGGTGCAGAGGGTGGGATAGTGCAAGTAGCACGAACTGGGTGGTGAGAAAAGGAGGATCTGATGTCGTTTACCTTCTTGTCAAAGAAGTTAGCGAAGTCATCAGGGAGAAGGGTGGAAGTAGGAGCAGGAGGTTGAAGAAGTATAGAGAAGGTTTCAAAGAGTTTCTTAGGATTAGAGGCAGAGGATAGGATTTTAGAGCGATAGAAGGCAGCCTTAGTAGCAGAAAGGGAGGAGGAGAAAGTGGAAAAAAGAGACTGGAAGTTGAGAAGGTCCTCTGGGAGTTTACCTTTTCTCCATCTGCACTCTGCTACTCTCAGGCTCCGCCTGTCAGTACATACTGAGTCGGTCAGCCAAGGGGCAGGTGGGGTTGGGCATGCAGGCCTGGAGGTGAGGGGAAAGAGATTGTACAGAGAAGAGGAGAGGGTAGAGAGAAGAAGATCAGTAGCAGTGTCAGGGGGTAGGAGAGAGAAAGATTCAGGTGTAGGGAGGATAGAGGTAACAGAGGAAGAAAGATCAATGGTGGAGAGAGAGCGGAGGTGTCTACGGGTGGAAACCATGTGGGTAGGGGAAGGGGCTGAGGGGGGTGAAGAGAGGGAGAGAGAGTAGGACATGAAATAGTGGTCAGAGAGCTGAAGGGGAGTAACAGAGAGATTGGAAATAGGACAGTGTCGTGTAAAGATAAGGTCCAGCTGGTTGCCGGCCTTGTGGGTAGCAGGAGAGGGTGAGAGGTAAAGGTCAAAGGAGGAGAGGAAAGAGGATCTAGCTTGTTAGTGTGGATGTTGAAGTCACCGAGAAGGATAAGTGCAGAGTCATCAACAGGGAAGTGCGAGACAAGTGTGTTACGCTCATCCAGAAACCCACCAAGGGGGCCTGGTGGACGGTACACAACCACAATGGTCAGTTTGACTGGATAAGAGACAGTAACAGCATGAAATTCAAAAGAGGGTAGAGAAATTGTGGAATGGAAACAAGAGAGTATTTCCATTTCAGGGAGATTAGCAGGCCAGTACCACCAACCCGCCTCCCAGCTCTGGGAGTGTGACAAAAAGAGTACACATCAGACAGAGCTGCGGGTGTGGTATTGTTTTCTGGCATGATCCAGGTCTCAGTTAGAGCAAGAAAGTTGAGGGAGAGCAAGGATGCATAGCCTGAGATAAACTCAGCTTTCGGCACCACAGACTGGCAATTCCAGAGCCCTCCCGTCACCACTTGCTCAACGTGAGTGGAGAGAGTGGGATAGATGCGATTGGTAGGATCACAGCACCTAGGAGTGACCCAACGTCTATGCCAGCCCCGGGAAGAGGAAAGGACAAGAATGCGAAGGAAACACATAGTCTATACTAGGTACACAAAATACAGATGACTGACCGGATCTAAAAAGAGGAGACCGCGCTTGACGAAGTCTTGGCTTGAAAGGTCACGCTTGCCATTGTTCACTCTAGCCTTCATTCAACCTACGCTTGTTTGCTTGATGCTTGCTTCCAAGTAGCAACAGTGACTTAAAGAACACTAATTGCTAATTGTCTGCCACGAGTGCAGGCCACTTAACACGCAATTGGCCAAAGAGGTACACTGAAAATGGGCCTATTGCCCAGAAACTGGTCACTTATTTAAAACTCTATCAAACCTCACACAATACTATTAAAACTGCAAACGGCAAGTTACCAAGGAATATATATTATAAGCTAAAAGGATAACTAAGTCAAAACAGCTAGGCAACAAGAAATATTTAAGGGCACACTAGGTGAAAAAACAGCTACAGCTAGATTAAGTAAATAAGACAAGTAAGCAAATAGAATAAGACAGCTGCAGCTAGAATAAGATCCAACTCGGAACCAGCAGCAGATGTATAGCGAAAAGGACTAATACTCAAGCAGCTGGAACAAGACTAATAGCGACTTTTTAAGTAAGAAAGATGGTACTTACTCTATACTAGATGAACCAGCAGTTCAGAATCACTCCAGAAGTTAAAATGCACATTGGATTGAAACTGAATGAGGCCAGACTTATAAATCCCTGTGATGTTCTGGCCACAACCTGGCCACTTAACACCCATTGGCCAAAGAGGTACACTGAAAATAGGCCTATTGCCCAGAAACTGGTCACTTATGTAAAACTCTATCAAACCTCACACAATACTATTAAAACTGCAAACAGCAAGTTAACAAGGAATATATTTATAAGCTGAAAGGATAACTAAATCAAAACAGCTAGGCAACGAGAAATATTTAAGGGCATACTAGGTGAAAAAACCCCACCTACAGCTAGATTAAGTAAATAAGACCAGTAAGTAAATAGAATAAGACAGCTACAGCTAGAATAACATCCCACTTGGAACCAGCAGCAGATGTATAGAGAAAAGGACTAATACTCAAGGAGCTGGAATAAGACTAATAGCAACTTGTTGAGCAAGAAAGATGATACTTACTCTATACTAGATGAACAGGCAATTCAGAAACACTCCAGAAGTTAAACAGCACACCACATCATCCACCCTTCTCTCTCCCACATTTTCTTCATTCATCAGCCCCTCAAAGTACTCCTTCCACCTTCTCAGCACACTCTCCTTGCTTGTCAGCACATTTCCACCTCTATCCTTCATCGTCCTAACTTGTTGCACATCCTTCGCAGCTCGGTCCCTCTGTCTAGCCAATTGATACAAGTCCTTTTCTCCTTCCTTAGTGTCTAACCTGTCATAAAGCTCACCATATGCCTTTTCCTTTACCTTTGCCACCTCCCTCTTCGCTTTATGCTGCATCTCCTTGTACTCCTGTCTACTTTCTTCATCTCTTTGACTATCCCACTTCTTCTTTGCCAACCTCTTCCTCTGTATACTTTGCTGTACTTCCTCATTCCACCACCAAGTCTCCTTGTCTTCCTTCTTCTGTCCTGATGACACACCAAGTACTTTCCTAGCTGTCTCCCTCACTATTTCTGCAGTGGTTGCCCAGCCATCTGGCAACTCTTTACTACCACCCAGTGCCTGTCTTAACTCCTGCCTGAACTCCACACAACAGTCTTCCTTCTTCAACTTCCACCATTTGATCTTCGGCTCTGCCTTCACTCACTTCCTCTTCTTGGTCTCCAAACTCATCCTACAGACCACCATCCGATGCTGCCTAGCTACGTTCTCACCTGTCACCACCTTGCAGTCTCCAATCCCTTTTAGATGGCGCCTTCTACATAAGATATAGTCCACCTGTGTGCACTTTCCTCCACTCTTGTACGTCACCCTGTGTTCCTCCCTCTTCTTGAAATATGTATTCACCACAGCCATTTCCATCCTTTTCGCAAAATCCACCACCATCTGTCCTTCCACATTTTTCTCTTTGACTCCATTCCTACCCATCACCTCCTCATCAACCCTGTTCCCATCACCAAAATGTCCATTGAAGTCTGCTCCAATCACCACTCTCGCCTCCTTGGCTACCCTCTCCACCACGTCGTACAACTCACTCCAGAATTCTTCTTTCTCTTCCGTCTCACACCCAACTTGCAGGGCATATGCGCTGATAACATTCAGCAATACACCATTGATTTCCAGCTTCATATTCATCACTCTGTCTGACACTCTCTTCACCTCCAGCACACTCTTGACATACTCTTCCTTCAGAATTACCCCTACCCCATTTCTCCTCCCATTCGCACCATGGTAGAAGAGTTTGAACCCACCTCTGATACTCCTGGCCTTATTCAGCCAGCTCTCTCCCTTTACCAGTCATAGTGCCAACATTCAAAGTTCCGACTCTCACCTCCACACGCCTACCCTTCCTCCGCTCTAGCAGCCTCTGGACATGCCTTTTGTCAGTCAACAAATGACATTTCTAAATTCACCAAGGGGTCTCAGTTACAGCACATCATGCATACAACTACTACTTCTACTACTACTACTACTATTACTGTTACTACTACTACTACTACTACTACTACTACTACTACTACTGCTACTACTACTACTACTACTTTTGGCTGCTCCCGTTAGGGGTTGCCACAGCAGATCATCCGTTTCCATCTCTTTTTCTCCGCTGCAGCTTCCTCTGTCACACCAGCCACCTGCATATCCTCTGTCACCACATCCATAAACCTCCTCTTTGGCCTTCCTCTTTTCCTCTTCCCTGGCAGTTCCATGTTCAGCATCCTTCTCTCAATATACCCAGCATCTCTCCTCCACACATGTCCAAACCATCTCAATCTTGTCTCTCTTGCTTTGTCTCCAAACCGTCCAACCTGAGCGGTCCCTCTAATATACTCGTTTCTAATACTGTCCTTCATCACTCCCAATGCAAATCTTAACATCTTCAACTTATAGGGTTTTTGTAGGGAGTTGTTCCTTATCCGATGAGAGGGTCTAAGGACAGGATGTTGTGTTGCTGTTAAGCCCACTGAGGCAAATTTGTAATTTGTGATATTGGGCTATACAAATAAAATTGATTTGATTTGATTTGATTTAACTCTGCCACCTCCAGCTCCACCTCCTGTCTTTTCATCAGTGCCACTGTCTCCAAACCATATAACATAGCTGGTCTCACAACCGTCTTTTAAACCTTCCCTTTAACTCTTGTTGGTACTCTCCTGTCCCAAATCACTGCTGACACTTTTCTCCACCCACTCCACGCTGCCTGCACTCTCTTATTCACCTCTGTTTTGCACTCCCCGTTACTTTTGGCAGTTGAGCCCAAGTATTTAAACTCATATGTCTTCATCACCTCTACTCCTTGCATCCTCACCATTCCACTGTCCTCCCTCTCATTCACGCATAGGTATTCTGTCTTGCTCCTACTGACTTTCATTCCTCTTCTCCAGTGCATACCTCCACCTCTCCAGGCTCTCCTCCACCTCACATCACATCATGCCTACATAACTGAGAAAAAGCGAATGTTTTGGTGCCGTACTAACAAAGAATCCTTCTCAAACTGAAGATGGACACATTAACTGCAGTCCCTTCTTTATAGATCCGGCTCAGATCCTGATAGATCTTTTTCTTTTCCTTTTTCCGCTCTGTTCACCTCATTGGCATTCAGATACCACGGATCATCCTCACTCATCCCTCCACCTCTGACGAAGACGTGGATCCCCTGACACAGAGTGCCGAAGGGGAGACGTTAGAGGACTTTGAAACTCCAGATGATCACATCCACTCGGATTGTTTCACCAGCGCTTTCTATCCCCCATGACCCCTGCTACACACGCCCTGCGGGGTCGCCGACTCCCGCTGACGGACTCTGCAGACTGGAGCGACCCGGAGCCTCTTCAAGTGGCGTTACACCGCCGACGACGACTAGCTTAGAGCGACCATTTATTTCTTTTGTACAGCTGTAAATTATTCTGACACTTTGTTCTGCTTTATTTATTTTAATTTGATTTGATTTGACTGCTGCTATTAGTACGGGGTCATGTTCAGGCTCAGACAACCAAGGCTTCAGTTTTACAACAAAGAGATGTTTTGTTTTGTGTTATTTGTGTTTGAATGCGACCACAATGGGCCGAGATGGCCGGCAAAGCATGAAAAAGGCCCGGGTCTGGAATGTCATGCTGAAACAGGGAGCCATCAAACATGAAAGAAAAGGGCAAGTGGGTAGCGTGGTGGTCTACTCTGTCTCATACCAACACGGGGATCGCCGGGTCAAATCCCAGTGTTACCTCCGGCTTGGTCGGGCGTCCCTACAGACACAATTGGCTGTGTCTGCGGGGATGTGTCCTGGTCGCTGTGCTAGCACCTCCTCTGGTCGGTCGGGGCGCCTGTTCGGAGGGGGGGTGACTGGGGGGGAATAGTGTGATCCTCCCACGTGCTATGTCCCCCTGGCGAAACTCCTCACTGTCAGGTGAAAGGAAGTGGCCTGTGACTCCACATGTATCAGAGGAGACATGTGGTAGTCTGCAGCCCTCCCCGGATCGGCAGAGGGGGTGGAGCTGAGACCGGGATGGCTCGGAAGAGTGGGGTAATTGGCCGGATACAATTGGGGAGAAAAAGGGGCAAAAAAATCCCCAAACCCCCCCTCCCCAAAAAAACAGTTAGCCGTATCTGCAGGTGGGAAGCCGGATGTGTGTAGGTGTCCTGGTCGCTGCTCTAGCGCCTCCTCCGGTTGGTCAGGGTGCCTGTTTGGGGGGGGGGCTGGGGGGGGGTAGTGTGATCCTCCCACATGCTAAGTCCCCTTGGTGAAACCCCTTACTGTCAGGTGAAAAGAAGCGGCTGGAGACTCCACATGTATGGGAGGAGGCATGTTGTAGTCTGCAGCCCTCCCCGGATCGGCAGAGGGGGTGGAGCAGTGACCGGGACAGCTCAGAAGAGTGGGGTAATTGGCCAAGTACAATTGGGGAGAAAAAAAAGGGGGGGGAAATCCCCCCAAAAAATGCATCAGGGCAAAGTCCTGTTGCATTGAAGAGGGACCGGTCTCAGCCACTGTGCTGCAGCTCATGGATGAGCTGGTAAATAATGCAGTCACCCGCAACAATGTCAAGGCCTCGAATTTTTTATAGTGTGGACGAAAATAAAATGCTACATGCCTGAACTGACGACACAGCAAGAGGGAGGGTCCTTTTTAAGACTCGTGATAAAACTCCTTCACGTCTACCAACACCGACAGTCAGAGCCACATTTGGTTCCTCCAGAAGAGGACTCACTTGGTCGCACCCTACCAAACGGAGGAGTTCTTGTAAATCTCACCTCAGAGCTGGATTGTGCGACGCATTAGACCTAGATGCTTGCCCGGTAGTATTCTCACGATACTCAGAACAAATCCTCACGCTAGTCTTGATTTTTGTCCGTGTACTCTTTTTCTCAATAAATGTGTTTAAAAGCAACGTGTTGCTCTCTTCTTCATCATTCGGAGGTAAACGCTTTCTGATGATCAGCCCAGCGGATGCGGCTTTGAAAGACCTCTTTGTTCCCCTCGCTCATACAGACTCATCCGTGTCCTCGCCTGAGTATTCGGCATCGGTGTTGCGGTTCTGTATGGCCACTGTTGACCACATGCTGCTATACAACTCCAAGGCCTCGTCCTCCATCCATCCATCCATTAGCCGAACCACTTATCCTGCTCTCAGAGTTGCGGGGATGCTGGAGCCTATCCCAGCAGCCACTGGGCGGCAGGCGGGGAGACACCCTGGACAGGCCACCAGGCCATCACACAGGGCCGACACACACATTCACACACACATTCGACCAAGGGACACTTAAGTATGGCCGAGTCACCTGACCTACATGTCTTTGGACTGTGGGAGGAAACCCACGCAGACACGGGGAGAACATGCAAACTCCACACAGAGGACGACCCGGGACGACCCCCAAGGTTGCACTACCCCGGGGCTCGAACCCAGGACCTTCTTGCTGTGAGACGACCGCGCTAACCACTGCGCCACCGTGCCGCCCGGCCTTGTCTTCATCCTTTTTAAATGCCACGTGAAAGCCTCTTGACTGCATTAAACCGATTCTGTTCAGTTTCTCGGTCCAGAGTTGCGGGATCTCGTGAGGCAGCTCGACTTCAAGCGCTGCACCTCCTGCCCCCACCACCCGTGGGGCAATGGGCACGCAGAGAGACGGTGTAAGCGCCATTTATAAGTTACAGTTTTTTGACTTGTTGGTTTACATTAAGGGGGATATGCTTCAGTTTCAGTTGAGGGTATATTGTTCTGTCTATGTTTGACCACTGTGAGGCGTATTTATTGTCCCACTACGGCACCCGTATTGTATTCATGTCAAACAGGAAGTCGTGTCTGTGAACGTTCTCAAACAGGAAGTGTTGGTTGTAAGCTGCTGGCTGGTTACGAAAAAATGAATTTTCCGAACAAAATTCGTATATCTAGATCTGTCAGTCATGTTCTAGAATCTAGTCACAAAAAACATTCGCGGGGGGGGGCGGGGGGCGGGGGCGCTACCAGGGGTCCAGAAGGGAGGGGGTGCCGTCGGGAAGCCTGGAATTAAAAGTTTGTTTTGGTTTGCAGTTTTTTCTTCCTAACTAGTTAGTGTCATAACTTCAGCTAAAATTGGCTCAATACATCGACCGAGGGACTTGAAGAAAATAGCGGAGGCCGTCTGAGGCCCCTCTCACCCCTTTCACCCCTTACAAAAGGAGCCAAATGGTTTAGTCCGCCCCCCCACAAGTGTCTCTCCATGCAGCTCATCTAGTCCTGCCGCAAGCGACTGCTGATACAAGCACAAGCAGAGTCATGTTTTCACTGCAAGATAGTTAGGTTAAAATAGATTAATGTACTGTGACTGTAAATAACATACAGCATGCCAGAACTCAAAAAAGTGATGCGCAAGAGACAAGAGGAAAGGGGCCCACAGAGACTGCTTATGTACAGGGCCCAGAATTTTGTGCTACACCCCTGTATCCAGTGCAGGGAAAGACTACAGCCAAAGGTCTATTTCAGGTGCCGTGCAATGCAATTGAGGGTGCTGGTCTACCCTGGAATAAATTGGCTGGAATCACCACTGACGGTGCCCCGTCAATGGCGGGAAGAAAACAAAATGGGCTTGTAGCAATGATCCAAAGAAAGCCGGGGGAAGAGACTGACGCTCCTGCAACTGCATTGCACTGCATCGTTCACCAGCAGACACGCTGCAGCAAACGCTTGAAATGTGACAGTGCTGTGACTGTTGTGGTGAAACGCATTAATAGCGTCAGATCAAGGTTTACAACACCGTCAGTCCTGTGTGTCTCTGGAGGAAATAGATGCAACATATGGAGATGTGTTGTACTTCCCAGAAGCACGCTGGCTGAGCAGGGGCCGTGTCCTGAGATGGTTTTTTGAATTGAGGGAGGCGATCAGAGAATTCATGGAAGAAGGCAGGCCACATGTTCCCGAGCTTGATGATCCCAAACGGCTCATGGGTTTAGCTTTCTTAGTTGATATCACATGTTTAATTATTTACATTCTGACTGTACCTTTCGGAAACTACGCTTGACGTTACATATGACTATGTATACTTAGTGTAGGTACATAGATTTTTATTATTATTTTCCTTTTCCCCCTTGTCTCCAGATCTGCATTGTATTGTTATACTTTACAATGTTTTTACTGTTGAAAAATTAAATAAACATTGTTTAAAATAATCTGTGTGAACTGAACTTTGAGCTAGCTGTACAGAAGTATACACTTGTACAACACCGCACACACACACACACCAACATCAGCATAACATCCAACTGTACACCCAACAAAAACAATACCAAATAAACAATAATATTGAAATAGGCAATAGGCTAGTACAGTCTGAAATAGTAAATTAGCTTATATTTGGTGGTAACAGCAGGAGATACTGGGCTCGGTGTGGGTGGTGAGTTGGAGAATGATGCTGAACTTGAGCTGAATTCTCGTCCTCCTGCTCCTTAGGAGGTGTTTTTGTGACAAACGTAAGCAAACTGCCATGATTTTTATCTTAACCTACATTACAGGCAGCTAGCTAGCAGAAAGTAGGCCTCTGTTCCTCTGAGCAGTGGGCGGGCTGTACACTGGGTGAAAGAGGGGGGGGCTGCTCTCTATCTAGCATTTGTGAAATGCACTGCCACTCAAACCATCTGACCTATCACCATCACATGGTGAACAAGAAGCAGGGGACAAGAGTTGTTTTATTGGTCGTGTAGTCAGATAACTGAATCGGTGTTCATTGACTGCTCTTCACTGGATGATCCAGCAAAAAAAAAGGAAGCCTTCTGATTGGCCGGGCCTGGGTGCTAATTGGGTGGCCCAGGCCCACCTGGCCCACTCACAGCTATGTAAATAGGGGACGACCATCCCTCAATCGAGCGAGGTTGGCCTAAGAGTACATCTGTCACCATCTTACAATGGTGTGATTGCAATTATCCCCCAACCCTCTGTGAATAGTACATACAGCCATTGAAACTCTAGGTAATGGTCACGGAAATGTGCATATGAAACTGGTTGTTGGTTTGGGTCGTTATGCCACTGTATTGTTTATAAGGGTGGGGGTACCTGCAGTCAGTTGAGACTGGAGAGGTCATTTAGATCAGTGGTTCTCAACCTTTTTGGGGTCCAGGACCCCCTGCGTATTTTTGATCTACCCTGAGGACCCCTCCACCTGATCTTGGGGGAGGGGGGGTTGCAATTTGATAGAAACAGTAGAAACTGCATTTTAAATTGCATTATAGCATTTATTCACTCTTTGGGGCAAAAATAAGAGCTTTCAGTTGTAACTTAGATATAGTTAACAAAACAGAATTCTTATGCAGTAACTTTCAGATATGTGTAACAAAACAGAATATGTATTCAGTAACTTTCAGATATATGTAACAAAACAGAATATGTATTCAGTAACTTTCAGATATATGTAACAAAACAGAATATGTATTCAGTAACTTTCAGATATATGTAACAAAACAGAATATGTATTCAGTAACTTTCAGATATATGTAACAACAGAATTCTTATGCAGTAACTTTTAACAATGCAAACAGGAGCGAGATCTCTTATTAAAATACAATAAATTACACTTGTGAAACAGATGTAATTAGAGAAAAAAGCCCTGTTACCCTTTATAGTTTAGGTAGATAAAGGTCTCAGTCACATTTGAGTAAACTAATCCTATTTCTATAAATGTCATAGGACCTTTTTTTTAAAGATATTTTATTTTCACGGACCCCTTGCAATTACACCACAGACCACAAGGGGTCCGCGGACCCCCGGTTGAGAAACACTGACTTAGATGATGATGGACTGTTTCTCTCAGCAAACGTTGTGTCCAGATGAACTGATTCACCTTTCTGTGGTTTTCTTACCTGGATTATTGAGCAGGAAGCACCAAGACGTTCTGTAGTAAATGGAGTGTTACAGCATGACTACCTCTAGATGGCAGTAGAGGCCTAGTTAATCTAGAGTAGACGTCTATCGTTAGGCAGTGAAGTAGTGTGTGCACATGAATGTTGTAATGCCCTGTGTTAAGACCTGTGTTGTGTTGTTCAGTAAACAGATTAAGTTCACATTCCTTACAGCCACTGCACCCTACATGACTGCGGCTCTGTTTGACAGATCGCCCCGACTTGTTTACTGATCTATGTGTGCTCTGCAATGCAAGTTTTTCCCCACTCTATTCTACAAAGAAATGCAAATTGTTAGTCAATCAATCCATTATCCAAACTGCTTCTCCTGCTCTCAGGCTCGTGGGGAGGCTGGAGTCTATCCCAGCAGTCATTGGCCGGCAGGCGGGGGAGACACCCTGGACAGGCCGCCAGGCCAGGTCATTTTTAAAAGTCAAATCTGTTCTGAGTAATTTTAATTTTCTCATATTTATTGTAAAAGATAGGGAGGGCTTAGCCCTGTTATCCCAGCCACCCCCACTTTGGAATATCTCTAGAATTATGTCAGTTAAACCAGATGGCGACGTAGAGACTCAGGTTTTATTTGTTTCAGTTTTGCTTTTTGTCAACACGTCAGTAGGGAGTGTTGCTGGAAAGTCTTTTACAAGAGCTAAAAGATGATATCAAAAATGTTAAAAAGATGATAGCCAAAAGACTGACCTTTTAGGGATGGCGATAGGAGTGCGAAGCATTTAGGACCTCTGTGTGTTTGGGGTTATCCTATATGTGTACATGTGTATTATTTATGAGTACTAAAGCCTTGCCCTAAATGTGAGATAGGACGTCTCTGGTACAGCGACAGAGCCCGATCTTAGACACTACGTCAGATCAGCCTAACTGGGTTTGAGCAATAGGATCTCCATACAGGACTGACCTGTTGGAGGCCTGTTTTGCATGAGTAAGTTGTGATTTACAGACGAGGGTGTGGCGCAACATGTATGTGGAACAAAACCCACATTGGAATAACACATTGAGAGCGGGGTAGATCGATGTCTCCTCTACATACCAAAGGCTCCATATCTCCTTAACTGTATGCCACAAGGTTTTAACTGACGAGACGACCGCAGGCAAGCTTTTCCAGTAAACTAACAGGAAAGTTTGTTTTGTTTTCTTTCCCACAATGCAACATCGTCAAAACACTTTGGTCAGGGCTTCTAGCTTGTAGTCAAACTTTTCTTTTGCCAGTTTCAATGTTAATAAAAATGTGTCAGCTTTCCAAGTTGATTAGCATTCACACTGTTGGGTTAAAAAAAAAAGCAAATGAATTAAATAAATTAAATTAAGAATTAAAAAGCAAACTCTATGCTGGCGACAATTAGAAAGACTTTTCTAAATTTGTGTAAGGAAATAGTTTTACCATTATATAAATCCTTGGTGCGATCTCATCTTGAATCTGCAAGCTCGGTCTGGTGTCCGTATAAAGTGAAATAGGTTCAGAGAAGAGCTACTAAACTAATCCCGGGTCTGAAAGAGATGTCACATGAAGAGAGGTTAAGAAACTTACAACTACCAACTCTAGTACACAGGAGACATAGCGGAGACAGGTTTGAAGTCTATAAACTTGTACACAAAATAGTACAATTGGTGCTGTAAGAGCATAGGACGAACTTCCAGAGGATGTGGTGCAGGCTCCTTCAGTGAACTCTTTTAAAAATACATCAGATACACTTTGGTCAACAAAGGACTTTTTAGACTATTATAAAGCTGAGTTTTGATCATTGTGAGTATTGTGTGACTGTGATTATTTGTGAGACTAATGTATTGGAGATACTAGTGTATTTATGTGATTTGTGATTATTTGCGAGATTAATGTGATTTTAATAACTATATTGTGTTTCTTTTTTGTATGGTTGTTTGTTATAATTTGTCTGGTGTAGAGGATTTGTGTGCTGTGCCAGCAAAAAATTATTAAAATTGAATTTCATTAAATGATACCGTACGATGGGCAAAACAGTCGTTTGTAGATTTAAGGGATGACTAAAGTAGGGGGTCATTTATTAGCTGAAGTTATTTGCTGCTTTATCGAATCATTATTGACTCCACCCCATAGAACAAGCAAGACGGAGTCAAGGTGATAACCTTTGAACTTCAGAGATCGTGCAACATGGTGCACAGCAAGAGCGAAAAGACTTTTGGAGAGATGGGAAATAAACATGGAACAAAAGCAGAACCAAAGGTGAAAAGGTGAAAAGGATTCTCAAAATACTGGATAAGACAGATGGGAAAATGTTACTTAATTGCACCCAAACAACCTTCAGGATTTTGGAGGGGCAGTTGATTCACCTTTTTAAGCATAATTACATCAGCGGTGAAAATCAAGTAATGATAACCAATATTTTCAAGAATAATTACATATTCTTGGAAGAAAATACACTGATCAGCCATACAGTCCATAGTGTATCCTTTCAAGATTGGCAGACGCTATAGCCATATTTTTAAAGTTTGCTGATAAAATTTAAGGGGAAAGGGAATTGTTTCTCTTGAACTAAAAATAGCCAAGAATATTCCTATTTATAAAGATGATGACCGAGCCGTTTTTAACCATTGTAGACCCATCCCCGCTTGCCTGCTATATCAAAAAGTACTTGAAAAGCTCATCTATCAAAGATTAATCAAAAATTTCAATAAGTACATTATATATACACACCAGCATGGGTTTAGAAAGAAACATTCAACATATATATGGCACTTACACATATAATTAATGAAATATATATAAAGCTAGAGAAAGAAAGGAAAACGCTATAGTAATTTTTTTAGACTTATCTAAGGCATTTGACACAGTTAATCACCATATTCTTCTTCAGAAGCTTTCACATCTGGGAGTTAGAAACAATGCACTGCTCTGGTTCACCAGTTACCTTAAAGACAGGCAGCAGTTTGTGTCCTATAATGGAACCACTTCTCATTTTCTCCTGTCTGTGGTGTACCACAAGGCTCAATTCTTGAGCCCTTGTTTTATAATATATATACACTCACCGGCCACTTTATTAGGCACACCTGTCCAACTGCTCGTTAACGCAAATTTCTAATCAGCCAATCACATGGCAGCAACTCAATGCATTTAGGCATGTAGACATGGTCAAGATGATCTGCTGCAGTTCAAACCGAGCATCAGAATGGGGAAGAAAGGTGATTTAAGTGACTTTGAATGTGGCATGGTTGTTGGTGCCAGACGGGCTGGTCTGAGTATTTCAGAAACTGCTCATCTACTGGGATTTTCACGCACAACCATCTCTAGGGTTTACAGAGAATGGTCCGAAAAAGAGAAAATATCCAGTGAGCGGCAGTTCTGTGGGCCAAAATGCCTTGTTGATGCCAGAGGTCAGAGGAGAATGGCCAGACTGGTTCGAGCTGATAGAAAGGCAACAGTAACTCAAATAACCACTCATTACAACCGAGGTATGCAGAAGAGCATCTCTGAATGCACAACACGTCGAACCTTGAGGCAGATGGGCTACAGCAGCAGAAGACCACACCGGGTGCCACTCCTGTCAGCTAAGAACAGGAAACTGAGGCTACAATCGCACAGGCTCACCAAAATTGGACAATAGAAGATTGGAAAAACGTTGCCTGGTCTGATGAGTCTCGATTTCTGCTGCGACATTCGGATGGTAGGGTCAGAATTTGGCGTCGACAACATGAAAGCATGGATCCATCCTGCCTTGTATCAACGGTTCAGGCTGCTGGTGGTAGTGTAATGGTGTGGGGGGTATTTTCTTGGCACACTTTGGGCCCCTTAGTACCAATTGAGCATCGTGTCAACGCCACAGCCTACCTGAGTATTGTTGTCGACCATGTCCATCCCTTTATGACCACAGTGTTCCCATCTTCTGATGGCTACTTCCAGCAGGATAACGCGCCATGTCATAAAGCTCGAATCATCTCAGACTGGTTTCTTGAACATGACAATGAGTTCACTGTACTCAAATGGCCTCCACAGTCACCAGATCTCAATCCTATAGAGCACCTTTGGGATGTGGTGGACCGGGAGATTCGCATCATGTATGTGCAGCCGACAAATCTGCAGCAACTGCATGATGCTATCATGTCAATATGGACCAAACTCTCTGAGGGATGTTTCCAGTACCTTGTTGAATCTATGCCACGAAGGATTAAGGCAGTTCTGAAGGCAAAAGGGGGTCCAACCCGGTACTAGCAAGGTGTACCTAATAAAGTGGCCAGTGAGTGTATATATAAATGACTTCCCCAGTGTTTCAGACAAGATGTCTAAAACTTTATTTGCAGCTGACACAAGTGTCTTCTATTCACATAAAGATCCTAACACCATCATTAAGGTGTTAAACGCAAAATTTAATAAGCTGTCTATTTTGTTTAAGTCCAAAAACTATCTCTTAACTTAAAAAAAACCTAAAAAAAACCAAGTTCAATCTTTTTTGGTCTTAAATCAGGGATTTTTAACTCCTCGTCTAAAAGTGTAATCGATAACATCACCATAACTAATGTGTATTCTACATGATTCCTTAGCATGCTGCTGGATGAATCCTTATCTTGGAAACCTCATATCAGGACCATAACTATGAAAATGGCCAAGAGTATTGGTATACTAGGCAAAACCTGTCACTTGAGCAACACTGAGGTAGCCACTATGTGCCACTATGTTATATTATTCAATACGTATAATAATTATTGTAACGCAGCTTGGGCTCGTACTCATCAGAGCAAACTCGAGCCCATGTACCATTTTCAGAAACAAGCACTAAGAATAATAAATTATGTACATTGAAGAGCTGTCCTGAGTGTTTTTCAAGTGAACCATCTCCAGATTTTTTTATTTGTTCATAGTATATTCTTAGTCTGGCGACAGGCATGGGCGCAAGTCCATGAATACTGGGATGGCATCCAGCGCTTTATCTGTGCCCCCGTCCAAAGGGTTAGTGGTTGTGTCAGGAAGGGCATCCAACGTAAAAATTTACCAAATCATTATGCGGATTGACAAGACCGCCATCGGTGCTGTGCCCTCACAGGGTACCGATGGAAACCATCAAATCCGCTGTGGCGACCCCTGGGAAACAGGGAACAAGCCGAAAGAAGAAGAAGAAGAAGAAGAAGAAGAAGAAGATATTTTAGTCTGTTAATGACAGTGTGTATACTTGCATTTTTTCATGAATAAGTGCTCTTGGTGTGTGTGTGTGTGTGTGTCAGTACACACACACACACGCACATTGTACTTGTGTAACATGGGTGATTATGGGATGCATTGTTGTCGGGTGCTGAACTGTGTCTCCGTCTCTTTCTATGTCTGGAATTATTATAGATACACACAAGTTGTGCATACTGCATGGCTGTAATTCTTTCTTGTAGCATGCTGCCTGGAGAATGCCACTTTTCAAGCCCCCGGAGGGTTTTTAGGCAATTCTCCTTCACATTATGTTTCTAATGATATAGTGTACCTTTTTTTTAGATATGTGTAAATAAACGAAATGAAACAAAATGCAACTTGTGTGTTGAGCACAATTCTGAATTCTGAATTAATTCCAGGGGCAAGTTTATTTACAGTGCTGTATATGTATATATGATCTATCTAAGTCACGCTGGGAGCAGGAAGAGAGGACCCAAATGTAGACAGCGGAGACAGGCCGGGCGATAACGATGGTTTAATCAACAGACTTACAGACAGCAGTGAAGACTCAGGACAAGGCTTGAAGCATCCGCCACCCAAGAGTCAACATACACGTGTGACCATCCGACAAAGCGCCAGGGGGGTTATGCGAGGGGGGTTATGCGACATTGGGGAGCCAATCAGGGAGCAATCAGGTGAGGAGGGCAGGGCAGGAACGGAAAAGCCAATCAGGGAAAGGGGAGCAGGTCAGTAAAGCAGGGGCAATCAGGAGCAAATCAAGTGAATGGGGCAATCACGGGGCAATCAGGGTCACTCAGGTAAATGGGGCACAGGTGAGCAGAAACAGCAATCAGGGGGTGGGGAACAGGTGAGCCCTGATGGTCCAGACCACACAACCATGACAATACACAACACTGTATACTGACTCTGACGTCACAGTTGTGACACTCTCGAGGGTCTGCACCTCCACAGAGGCCTGATTCAGACAACAAGCTCCAGTGTCTCCCACAGGTCTGGAATGTCGGTAAAAGCATTGTAAAATCCTGACAGAGATAACATTCTTAAGTCTAAAATTCCAGCGGAAGAGCTTTCCAAATCCTGTCCCATTCCACGGCCGCCACTTCACGGAAGTTTGTGGAAGAATTGGGAAATAAATCCATTTTCAGCAAAAGAAAAAGGTCTCTATCTCCAAGGGAAAAAGGTTGGTTTTCAGTTATGTTGTGGTGCCATATTGACAAGTATTCAATAGAGAGAGTCCATTTCGTTACCCCCCCCCCCAGAGAAAGCTTTCTGATCTCAGTGCTGCCCACCTGGCTGGACAACAACCTAGTAACATCTAATGTGGGATTTTTGTAGTTTTTCAATCTGTTAGTACAAGTGACATTTTTAGAGGGAAGATTTGGTCATAAATGAGCAGGGGGCCATTAACTTTGATATTGATATTCTTCCTTTTTCAAAGATTTAAGTACGTTTGTTTCACATTTTCAATTCTTTGCGGTTTGAAATGATGGAAATATTGCTTCTAACTAAGCAGTATTTCTGGTTAGCAGTTGAAAATAGTCTCCGCTGCCAAAACCACATTTTTTAAAGAACCCTTCCAGTCATGTTTTATGACTTAGAAAATACTCTGCTTGAGTAAGTGGTAGTACTGGAGTAATTCAGCCATACGTGTTTGAACTGGAAACTGATTCTGAAGAAGAAGAAGAAGAAGAAGAGCACGTTGGACAGGGTCCCGTACAAGTGGACGTATCAGAATGGTAATGTACTTTATCTTTTACTTTATCTTACAGAATGTTGATGTACTTTATCTTTTACTTTATCTTACAGAATGGTGATGTACTTTCATCTTCACACACCGCTTTCATTGTGGTAAGATGGCGGCGTATATTCACGTTTGTGGCGGCCTCACCTGGCACCGTCCATGCAGTGTCTTTGTCCACGTCTGCATCTAAGTTTGTCTTCGTATGATGGCTGGGACAGCTTGGTCTGCTGCATCCTGTGGGCCCAAGGACCACGGCCCTGCCTGGAGCTGTGCCCCAAGAGGAAACACCAAGGGCAGTCTGACAGGACATGGAAGCGGGGCAGGTTATGCTAACCGCTAGCCCATGCAGACCGGCAGTTCCAACAGTCATCCTGGCTGGTGTTCATTCTCCTGAACAGTGATTTATTTATTTATTTTTAGTTTAGTTTAGATATATGTGTTAGTTTGGATATATGTGTTAGTTTGGATATATGTGTTAGTTTAGATATATGTGTTAGTTTAGATATATGTGTTAGTTTGGATATATGTGTTAGTTTAGATATATGTGTTAGTTTGGATATATGTAAGTTTAGATATATATGTTAGTTTGGATATATATGTTAGTTTGGATATATGTGTTAGTTTAGATATATGTGTTAGTTTGGATATATGTAAGTTTAGATATATATGTTAGTTTGGATATATGTGTTAGTTTAGATATATGTGTTAGTTTGGATATATATGTTAGTTTGGATATATGTGTTAGTTTGGATATATGTGTTAGTTTAGATATATGTGTTAGTTTGGATATATGTGTTAGTTTAGATATATGTGTTAGTTTGGATATATATGTTAGTTTGGATATATGTGTTAGTTTAGATATATGTGTTAGTTTAGATATATGTGTTAGTTTGGATATATGTGTTAGTTTGGATATATATGTTAGTTTGGATATATGTGTTAGTTTAGATATATGTGTTAGTTTGGATATATGTGTTAGTTTAGATATATGTGTTAGTTTAGAATCTAAACTAACACATATATCTAAACTAACACATATATCCAAACTAACACATATATCTAATCTAACACATATATCTAAACTTTAGATATATGTGTTAGATTAGATATATGTGTTAGTTTGGATACATGTGTTAGTTTAGATATATGTGTTAGTTTAGATATATGTGTTAGTTTAGATATATGTGTTAGTTTAGATATATGTGTTAGATTAGATATATGTGCTAGTTTAGATATATGTGTTAGTTTGGATATATGTTAGTTTAGATATATGTGTTAGTTTAGATATATATGCTAGTTTGGATATATGTGTTAGTTTAGATATATATGTTAGTTTGGATATATGTGTTAGTTTGGATATTAGTGTGTTTGGATATATGAGTTAGTTTAGATATATGTGTTAGTTTAGATACATGTGTTAGTTTAGATATATGTGTTAGTTTAGATATATGTGTTAGTTTAGATATATGTGTTAGTTTAGATATATGTGTTAGTTTGGATATATGTGTTAGTTTAGATAGATGTGTTAGTTTAGATATATATGTTAGTTTGGATATATGTGTTAGTTTAGATATATGTGTTAGTTTGGCTATATGTGTTAGTTTGGCTATATGTGTTAGTTTAGATATATGTGTTAGTTTGGCTATATGTGTTAGTTTGGATATATGTGTTAGTTTGGATATGTGTGTTCTTGTAGTTCTTGGATATGTGTTTTTGTCTTTGTGTTGCACTGCTGTGGGCTGGGGGAACCAAGGTTTCGTTTCATTTCATGTGTGCAAGTGCATGAAATGAAATGACAAACAAAGTGTTTCTGATTCTGATTTATGTGTCACTATGTACAACATTAGAAACGCAGCGGTAGCCAATAAATAACACGAGCCTTCGGCTTGACTCCGTTATCCATCAGCTAATAATGTGTTGCTAATGTCAGATAAACCCTGGTGCCGCTCTGCAGCTCTGACAAGTTTCCTGCCTCCTGAAGACAAACACTCAGATGCGCCGTTAGGAAGAAACGCTTTGAACACAACAGAAAGTCTCCGGTGAAAGAGAAAGAAAATTAAACTTATCGCTTGACCAACATGTGGGCTCGTACTCGCTGTGTCTCCAGGATAAATGGATGGCACAGCATCAGCCTTCAATAAGAGTTTTGTGGCAAAACCAATCATCTTCTGTGAGAAATTTTCAAAAAGGTGCTCTGGAAAATGACTACTGCAAACCTGCATCTTCTCTGGCAAGTTTGGCTGGGAAGTTACGAGTTTTCCAAATAGACCGCACCCATTTCTCTTGGATGTTTGGATGCTTTGGTAATCAGGAATCAGGAACATTTATTTGTCATATCATTCCATGCACCTGTGCACATGAAGTAAAACGAAATATCGTTTTCCCCAGCCCACAACAGTGTAACACAAAGACAAAAAACATATCCAAACTACAAGAACACATATACCTGATATAAAAATTTAAAAAAATCCCTGTCCAAGAGAGCGAACGCCAGGATGACTGTCGGAATTGCTGGTCTGCATGGGCTAGCAGTTAGCTTAGCCTGCCCCGCTTCTGTGTCCTGTCAGACCGCCCTCAGTATTTCCTCCTTGGGCACAGCCCCAGGCAGGGCCGTGGTCCCTGGGCCCACCGGATGCAGCAGACCAGGCTCCCCCAGCCGATCCAAGGCCAGCTCTCCCAGCCAGACACCTTCTACACACCTCCCCACACCAAAAACACAGTCAAGGCTCGGCGAGGCTGCCGGCAGACCGCCCTCGGTGTTTCCTCTTCGGGCACAGCTCCAGGCAGGGCCGTGGTCCCTGGGTCCACAGGACGCGGCAGAGCAAGCTCTCCCATCCGATCCAGCACGAGCTCTCCCAGCCATCAAACAAAGACACAAACTGCATGGACGGTACTGGATGAGGCCTCCGCAAACGTAAGTACGCACCGCCATCTTCCCACACCGGAAGTGGGATAATAATAATAATAAATGACTGCTAACTGTTTCTCCTTTTGTAAATTTGCAGCTGAAAACAAAAAAACGTCTATACCATCGTTTTGAAAGTAGTGAAATTTATAGCTGGCAAAATTATGATAATTAGCCGCACTCTTTCTCCTCTGGCTCGCGTCGCCGACGCAGGTGCGCATAATGATATGTAAAGCACCACCCCGTCCATTAACGGGATTGGTCCCTTAGGTTTGTGACGTATGAAACCCTGCCTCTGAACCCATTTTTCTGAAACTGTCCTTGGTGCACTGCAGTCTCAGCAGATCTGCTCAGCCACGGCGTTGACTGCTTATTTTGCTCCTGATATGTCTTGTAACAGTACACTAACACCACATGGACATGTTAACAAGGTTAAAAACTCGATTTTCATCGGAGGTGGTGGTGTTGGTGGGGGGTCTTTAATCATCTGTCTGACGTCAGTAAACGAATTGCATCAAAACAGAGGGGACTGCAGAGAAACAACAGGGATACATGTAATTGAACTTTTTTCACTCAGACTGACATCCTCCCAGGGGGTTGATATGTAAAACAGAAACTGTATCGAGGATACGCAACTATTAATTTTGATTTTGTTTTGTCTTTTTTTGGAAAATTGCTATATTTTCTACCTTAGACTTCTTCGATAGAGCTGGAACCACAAATTAGGGAAGCACTGGGAGCCATTTAGTATGCTCCTTATGACGCCGGCTTTATGGCATGGATAGTTGGTATTCTGCACAGGGACCCGGTGCTTCCCAGCTGGACACTGTATGACTGATATCACTGTATGGCTCATACCAATGCTAAAGCCCAGCACTGGGTGAATATACATGAGAGCATACTTCCTTTCATAGCATTCAAAACAAAGCGAGCGATTTCAAAAACTACAAAATGTGTACTGGCATCCTATGCTGGCGTCTCTCTCCCTCACGCCCCCCCCCTCTCTCTCCCTCTTGCTTTCTGTGTCTGTTTGTCTCTCTCCCCCTTGCTTTCTCTCTCCCTCTCTCCTCCCTCCCCTCTGTCTGTCTTTCTCTCTCCCTCGCTCTCTCCCTCTTGCTCTCTCTGTCTGTATCTCTCCCGCTCTGTCTGACTGTCTGTCTGTCTCTCTCTCCCCCTCGCTGTCTCTCCTCCCTCTCCCCCATCTTTCTCTGTTTGTCTGTCTGTCTCTCTCTCTGGCTGTCTTTCTCCCCCCTCTCTGTCTGTCTGTCTCTCTCTCTAACTCTGTCAGTCTCTCTCTCACCCTCTCTTTCTCTGTCTCTCTCGCTTTCTTTCTTCCTCTCTGTCTCTCTCATGTGCACATGATTGTGTACATCCCTGTCTGGCATGTGCTAGACATACAGAAGCAGAGAGATCAGGGAGTGGAGGGGCAGAGGACAGGAGGCTTGTCTTCTAGTTGTTAGACCGTGGATGGCGCTGTTTCCTCACAGGGATAAGACATATTGTTAAAATGGCACTCCAAACATACCTGGATGGCACCCATGGGAAACGCTGCTCATATAGTAACATGATAATGAGTGTCGCCTCCCAGCCCAGCCACTGAGGATGCACAAGCCAGTGCATCCTTAGTGCCGGTCTCAAGCCCGTACGAATGGGGAAGGTTGCGTCAGGAAGGGCATCCGGCGTAAAATCTTTGCCAAATCAAATATGTGGCTCATAAAGATTTCCATACCGGATCGGTCGAGGCCCTGGTTACCAACGACCGCCACTGGTACTGTTAACCAGCAGGGTGCCGGTGGAAACTATGCTACTGATGGGCGAAGGAGAAGGAGTGGGGGAAGGCATGTCCAGAGGCAGCTAGAGAGGAGGAAAGGTAGGCATGTGGAGGTGAGAGTCAGAACTTTGAATGTTGGCACTATGACTGGTAAAGGGAGAGAGCTGGCTGACATGATGGAAAGAAGAAAGGTAGGCATACTGTGTGTGCAAGAGACCAGGTGGAAGGAGAGTAAGGTCAGGCGTATCGGAGGTGGGTTCAAACTCTTCTACCATGGTGCGAATGGGAGGAGAAATGGAGTAAGGGTAAATTTGAAGGAAGAGTATGTCAAGAGGGTGCTGGAGGTGAAGAGAGTGTCAGACAGAGTGATGAGTATGAAGCTGGAAATCGAAGGTGTATTGCTGAATCTTATCAGCGCATATGCCCCGCAAGTTGGGTGTGAGATGGATGAGAAAGAAGAATTCTGGAGTGAGTTGGATGACGTGGTGGAGAGAGTACCCAAGGAGGAGAGAGTGGTGATTGGAGCAGACTTCAATGGACATGTTGGTGAAGGGAACAGAGATGATGGGAAGGTGATGGGAAGTATGGAGTCAAGGAGAGAAATATGAAAGGTCGATTTGGATGGAAATGGCTGTGGTGAATACATATTTCAAGAAGAGGGAGGAACACAGGGTGATGTACAAGAGCAGAGTGTATATCTAAGACTATCTTATCTAAAAGGAATTGGACACTGCAAGGTGGTGACAGGGGAGAACGTAGCTAGGCAGCATTGGATGGTGGTCTGTAGGATGACTTTGGAGACCAAGAAGAGGAACCGAGTGAAGACACAACCGAAGATCAAATGGTGGAAGTTGAAGAAGGAAGACTGTTGTTTGGAGTTCAGGCAGGAGTTAAGACAGGCACTGGGTGGTAGTGAAGAGTTGCCAGATGGCTGGACAACCACTGCAGAAATAGTGAGGGAGGCAGCTAGGGAGGTACTTGGGGTGTCATCAGGACAGAGGAAGGAAGACAAGGAGACTTGGTGGTGGAATGAGGAAGTACAGCAAATTATACAGAGGAAGATGCTGGCAAAGAAGAAGTGGGATAGTCAGACAGATGAAGAAAGTAGACAGGAGAACAAGGAGACACAGCGTAAAGCGAAGAGTGAGGTGGAACAGGCAAAGAAAAATTAATGTTTTTGTCATTCTTTCTGAGTCACTGAATTGATTTCCTCCTGTCCTGTTGGCTTCCTGCTATCTTACCGACTGGCTTTGTCACCACAGGTATTCTCCTTGGGGAAACAGAAGAAGTCCTATGTGGAAATGCTGAACAGACAAGAGGCGAACTTGATGGCCTTCGTCAAGATAATCCTGGAAGCTGCAACTACCAGAACTGATGGAGTCATGAAAGTGGTTCAGGAGGTCAAATCCGGCCTTCAATTCTCTCAAGCCCAAATTGATGACTTGAGAGAGATGAAGAAGAAAGTTGGTTCGCTTGAATCAAAACTGCAGTCTCTATCCTGTCAGTGTATATGAACTCTGAAAGCAAAGACATCATATCCGAAATTGATTATTTAAAAAAAATCAGTCGACGAAACAATGTAATTATTGATGATCTGATACAGGACAACGTGTATGAGTCTTCTTCTCTTCGGTGTGTATATGGATGATCTCTCTAAAAAGTTAAGAGAGTAAGACTGGCTGTATGGTGGGGGATAGTCTTATTAACCATCTGATGTATGCTGATGACTCAGTCATACTGTCCCCTTGTAGTGCTGGCTTACACCAACTGCTCAGGGTCTGCTCAAGTTACGGTGTGCAGCATGACATTACATTTAACTCTGAAAAGAGTGTTGTCAGCATTGCTAAAACCAAGGAGGATCAGAAACAAAATGTTCCCTCATTCTTCTTGGCAGAACAAGCACTAAATGTGGTGAACACAGTAAGATATCTGAGTCACATCATCAGGAATGATCTATGTGATGATGATGATGATGATGTGCAGCGCTAGTGCTGCAAACTGATGCAGTAGATGATGTTAAAACTGCTCTTTTTATGGCCTACTGTACTCCACTCTATACTGCCCACTTGTGGTGGGGCAATTATAGCCACGCAAAAATGAAAAAGCTGAAGGTAGCATATAATGATGCATTCAGAATCCTGCTCAAGCTTCCAAGATGGGCAAGTGCAAGTCATGTGTTTGTGACTCGTAATGTTCCCACTTTTCATGTTGTGTTGAGGGAATTTTATGTACAAATTTATGTGTCAATTAATTGATTCCAAGAATGTAATTATAATGCTCTTAACTGAGCCTACACAAAGTGACAAAAGGTGCCCGTCTCGTTTCTGGAAACACTGGAACAAATGTCTGTATAGCTTTTAATCATTGTGGGCTTGTGAGCTGCTGTTTTAGTTATATTTTTGTGTTGTCCTGTGTTGTATTTTTGTTTTTTTTTAATATGGACATTTGTGTTGGAATAAAATAAGATTTGATTGATTGATTGATTGATTGATTGATTGATTGATTGATTGATTGATTGATTGATTGAATGGATGTAGTTACTGACGGTCTCCTACAGGACAGCGTCTATGAGTCTTGGTCAGATTCTGAATAGGTCAGAGAGATTTTGAACAGCAAACTGAAAATTGATCCAAATTGTGTTGAAATTGAAAGAGCCCATCGCACTGGAAATGTGAAACAGAACTCTGGAAAAGCAAGACCAACTATGGTGAAATTCCTGAGGCCTGAAGACAGAGACTCATTCTTGCAATTTATGTAAATGAGGACTTCTCTGGGTTGCTAACGAAGAAGGCAGCAGACCTTACATCCTGGACTGAAACCAGCCAGGGAAGGAGGAAATTATGTGGTCATTAACTATGACAGACTGCCAGTTAAACCAGGAAAGCTTCCGCAGATGACAGCAACCACACACACAGCATGACTGAATCTGTGCCAGCAGGACCCCCAATATGGTGACTACTTCCTAACAGGGTTTTCTTCTCCCTACCAAAATACCAAGCGACTCCTCTCCAAGCAACTCATCTTAATAAACTGTGGCTTCACTTTTAGGGTATTTTAAAGGAATTGTTCTTTATGAATATATTTATTTATTTGTGCTCTTTTTCAGTTATGAGTGTCAAACTAGATAATAAAAGAAAGTTCTACGGCATTGATTCTCTGTATGGATGTATTTGCTCATGTTTTACAAAGGCTTTAACCTGAGCCAAGCCACACAACAATGATAGCAACCGTCACATTCATACAGGGTTAGTAGTATACAGCTGTGAAAACACATAACTTTGTTAAAGTGTCTATTTTATGGTCAGGACTTGGTTTTTATGGTTAAGGTTAGAATTAGGGTTAGGGTAAGGTTAGGGTAAGGTTATGGTTAGGGTAAGGTTAGGGTTAGGTTATGGTTAGGGTAAGGTTAGGGTAAGGTTAGGGTTAGGTTATGGTTAGGTTATGGTTAGGGTTAGGTTATGGTTAGGGTTAGGTTACGGTTAGGGTTAGGTTACGGTTAGGGTAAGGTTAGGGTTAGGTTATGGTTAGGGTAAGGTTAGAGTTAGGTTATGGTTAGGGTTAGGTTATGGTTAGGGTTAGGTTATGGTTAGGGTAAGGTTAGGGTTAGGCATGTAGTTTGCATGGTTAAGGTTAGGGTTAGGGTTAGGGTTGGGTTAGGGTTAGGTTATGGTTAGGGTTAGGGTAAGGTTAGGGTTAGGCATGTAGTTTGCATGGTTAAGGTTAGGGTTAGGTTATGGTTAGGGTAAGGTTAGAGTTAGGTTATGGTTAGGGTTAGGTTATGGTTAGGGTAAGGTTAGAGTTAGGTTATGGTTAGGGTTAGGTTATGGTTAGGGTAAGGTTAGGGTTAGGCATGTAGTTTGCATGGTTAAGGTTAGGGTTAGGTTATGGTTAGGGTAAGGTTAGAGTTAGGTTATGGTTAGAGTTAGGTTATGGTTAGGGTAAGGTTATGGTTAGGGTAAGGTTAGGGTTAGGCATGTAGTTTGCATGGTTAAGGTTAGGGTTGGGTTATGGTTAGGGTAAGGTTAGAGTTAGGTTATGGTTAGGGTTAGGTTATGGTTAGGGTTAGGTTAGGGTTAGGGTAAGGTTAGGGTTAGGCATGTAGTTTGCATGGTTAAGGTTAGGGCTAAGGGCTAGGAAATTAATGTAGTCAACGAGGGGTCCCCACAAGTATAGATTTGGGAGTATGTGTGTGCGTGCCTGCGTGTGTGTTGTGACAATGACTGATTCATTGTACTTGTGTAACATGGGTGTTTATGGGATGCCTTGTTGTCAGGTACTGTGCTGAACTGTGTCTCCGTCTCTTGCTATGTCTGGAATTATTGATAGATACACACAAGTCGTGCATACCGCATGTGTGTAGTTGTGTCTTGTAGCACGCTGCCTGGGGAATGCCACTTTTCAAGCCCCTGGAGGGTTTTTAGGCAATTTTCCTTCATATTCTCTTTCAAATTATGGATTGTATCTTTTTTTTAAAATTATATGTGTAAATAAATAAATAAAATAAATAAAACAAAACATTACAATTCACACCCTCAAAGAATGTGCTCAAGTGCGGCGATGCCTAAACATGGGGGACGTGCGGGGTCCTCGCCTACCGGCCGACTAAAGTTTCAAGGACATGGCAAAACATAGACGCTACTTATTTTGAATCTGATGCGGTTGGCCTCCACAACCCCCGGCTCTCTCCAGCCGGGACTCCTCTACACCACTGAACCTGTTACCCTGACTCCCCTTGCCGGTTTCTCCTGCCCGGGTATTTTTTTTCATAATCACGTTCCTTTCCTTTTCTAACCGTAGACCTAACTCTGTAAGGTTGCCCATGTGCCCAGTTACCCCTGATACACCTGCCCTACAATACCCCCCCATGCCCGAGTACACCTGGTACACCTCCCTACAATACCCCCCCATGCTTGAGTACCCCTGGTACACCTGCCCTACAATACCCCCATGCTTGAGTACGCCTGGTACACCTGCCCTACAATTACCCCCATGCTTGAGTACGCCTGGTACACCTGCCCTACAATTACCCCCATGCCCGAGCGCTGACAGCAGCCACACAGCAGACTGTTATATTGTTAGACTCAACATTATCACGGCCATCCTCGTCTTTTCCCTCCACAGTCAGGTTGGATAGTTTATCCGTCTCACAGAATCTCTTTCCTGTTTGCTTGAGTAAAAGTACAAATACCCTGACTCACAATTTACTCTACTAAACGTGAAAGCAGCAAATTGATATTTCTACTTAAATAAAAGTCAATAAGAACGTGCTCCTGAAGGTATTTAAGGTATTCAAAATAAACGTTTTTGTCATAGTCAGTATGCTGGTATAACAGAGCTTATAATACTGTTTAACATTAGAATGCCTGGGATTTCCTACCTTAAACGACCACGGGCGGTCAAAATGACCGCCGGTTTTTAAACTCTACGTTCTGTCAAGATAAATACCCAGTTGAGATATTAATGCATTGCATATGTTAGTATGTCTGTTTAGAAACTAACTGACACCAAAATGAGCATTTTAACAACTTTAAACTATATCTACTGTACCACTTTCCTGCAGATGAGTGCTGACTACAATTTACAAGGAAATAAAAGTTGATAGTAACATAGAGCTAATGAATCACTGAATCTAACTAATCACTGAATCACCGGCTAAACGAGTCACCAGTCTTTTGAGTCATTTGATAAATTCAGTTTGTGATTTGTTTTTATCCTGTTTGACCTGAGAGCTAAACATATGTCATGTGATGTAATGTAACATGTATGGCAGTGGACTAAAAATACAGATGCGGTCTTTGAAACGTGGTAAAAGTCGGAAGCACAGATATGGGAAATATACACTTGTTCATTATGACCGCCCACCTCTGCTGTTCTTAACATGGGAGCTGAGCAACCTCCAGATCCCCAAGCAAGAAAGCAGCAGTTTCAACTTTTACACTGATTTGGCGCTAGAACGACCAAGGCCGTCATTTTGACGGTTTTGGATTTTCAAAGTTTAATAACTTTGTGAGAGAAAAAAAGGAAAAAAGACACAGTTAGATCAACTGCACACAAAAAATTATGATGAGATCTCCATGAAACGACCACGAGCGGTTAAAATGTTCGCGCGTAATTTGCGCGTCATAGCGCGCGTCATGTCACTATTCATGACGCGTGTTAGTCGCGTCATTTCCTTCACGACGTTCATCGCTGTGTCCTAGAGACTCACTAGCGCCCTCCAGTGGAGAGAAATAGTCCAAACTTGATTTTTGATTCTTTCCAACACGTCTGGTTCCGGACGCACCACGACTCCCAACCGAGGCGCTGCAGGATTTACAGGCGTTGGACAGCGGCGAGTTTAAATTGTTTAAAAATGAAGTTGTTAAAATGTTAATTTTGGTGTCAGTTAGCGTCTAAACAGACATACTAACACGTGCTATGCGTTAATATCTCCATTGGGTAACAGGATATAGGGTGACAGAATACAGGGTTTAAAATCCGCCGGTCATATTGACCGCTCATGGCCGTTTTACGTAGGCGGGGGAATCCCGGTCGTTCCGCCGCAATCGAGCCGTCTGCACTCTTGAATAGTTAGTCAAGCCCCTTTAAAAACGCCAACAACCCCCACCCCCCCCTTTAAGGGTCACCTTAAAAACATTACACCCAGTCAGTCATCTTTTCCCTCTGTCGGTGACGTCAGATGTGCTGCTGGGAAGTTTCCTGACGTCACTGCCAAATTAAGTGGGGTGACGATAAATCACACTGATGTTCCCAAATCTTCCACGTGTGTGGCAATCGCAGACAGACAGACAGCAGTGTGTGTGTGTGTGTGGTGGGGGTGAGGGTGGGGGTGGTGTTGGGGGGGTAGATGGGAACAGACATGAACAGCTGGGACAGGAATGAAGTATACGGCGTACTTAAAGGATTAGAATCCAGCCCAGAGGTCTGCTTTCACTTGTTGATAGTGGGACCGTGGGTGTGTGTGTGTGGGTGTGGGTGGAGGGGGGTGAGGGGGTGGGGGGTGGGAGTCAATTAAACGGGCAAACAGCTCACAAGTGAACTTGTTTCGGTGACATCTGATGAGTCAGTGTGGGGTGACAGACTGAGATGTCGGTGTGCCTGCGGTCCCTGGGCTCTTCCCCAGGGCTGCTTCTGTTTCTGTACTTCATCTGAACACAGAGAAGCACCGCCTCCCATAAAACTGGACGCCATGTGGTCTGTAAAAACTACAATTCCGGTGCAAGGTTGTCGACAGATTCAGTAGGGCACTGCGGCAACCCCCCTGGGAAATGGGCAACAAGCCGATCCAGGGGTTGTAGGTAGACTTAGGCCTCTTTCTGCAGCTGTGTGGAGTCTTCTCTGACCAAAACAAGTTCTCTCAGCTTTACATCCGCACGGCTATCCACAGCAGGCCTGGGATAAATATATCACGCCGTGAGTGTTTAAGACTGAGATCATCACCGGATCCTTGTCAGAACCAGAGGCCCGAGCCATGGGCAGAAACTGGACTCGGCTGTTTGTTCTGCGGTTTCTTTTAGCAAGCATCCCCCCCCCCCCCCGTTGCATCAGATCTGTTAAATGTGGACGCTATGGACGCCCATTTCCACCAGTGATTTCTTTGGTAACACTTTAGTATGGGGAACATAGTCACCATTAATTAGGTGCTTATTAGCATGAAAATTAGCAACATATTGGCTCTTAATTGGTCATTATTACGTACTCATTAATGTCTTACTCTGCATGGCCTTATTATGCAACCAGTAAGCCATTAACTATGAGTTTTCCCTCTATAACCTCAGAAGTATTGCTTATTAGTAGTACCATCTCAATATGCTTTGCTTAGTATGGCCTTTATAAGGTGGTAGTACCACAAGAAGAGTTATTCTCCCTTACTAGCACTTAATGAATATGGTCTGTTCTTACATAACAACACACAAAACTACAAGTGGTCATAGTGTTAAATTACTCTAAATTAAGTTTCTGTTACTTAGAATATGTTCCCCATACTAAAGTGACATCTTGATCATTACTAATTCACTAGTAATTAAGTTTTTTTTACTGACAGTATGTTCCCCATACTAAAGTGTTACCCATTTCTTTTTTTGTTTAATTTACTAGTGGAAATGGGCTTCTGTAGTATAAGAATAAACATCTATAGGCAACCCCCCCCCCTGCATGATATCTGTTTGGTCTTTCATATTTGTGGTTTGTCTGCATAATAACTTGTCAAGTCAAGTCAGCTTTATTTGCATAGCCCATTATCACAAATTACAAATTTGCCTCAGGGAGCTTCACAGCAACACCACATCCTGCCCTTAGACCCTCTCATCAGATTAGGAACAACTCCCTAAAAAAACCTTTAACAGGGTTTAACTTCTTTTTTTTAAGGGTTTAACTTGCGGACTGCTTTGTTGACAGCACGCCACGAGACTGATGCTGCGGCAGCATCTAATTAGGGCGACGTTATGTGAGAGGGTTTTTGCTGGATAACCCAGAGAAAACATAGCTGAGCTGGAGAGAGTAAGGGGACAGCCCCTTGCCGGGGACAAGCAGTCCTGCTCCGAGCGCTTAACAGTGTTAACATTGTTATCGGTGCCCAGAGGGCTGACTGCTGTGCTGCCTGTGAGCTATTTGTGGCAATTGTGTGCCTATAAAAAGCAGCCAGCGTGGCTTTGCGCGCACCAGCCGTAGGGCACACTGAACTTCACTAGAGGGGCTGAAAAGTGGGCTTCTCGTTTTCGGTGCTCGGCCTAATCGGTGTCTCTAGGACATACCCGGATGAGGAGACACTTGAGGCTGCAATGGAGACCTTGAGGGAGAGCCTGGAGAAGGTAAGAAGGTTTTAAAGCACCAATACTATTTTCTCTGGTTAACAGCGACGGTTGGTGGGGGGTAGTGGGTGGGTGGGCTAACCAATGCATTACACCCAGGCTTGCAGCAACACATCCGGGATACCAGGCTGCAGCCACGACGCTACATATCCTGTTATAGCAAGTGCTCTAAAACAACACTGTGGAGAAGTAGCACCCGCAAGAACGGCCCCCCGCCAGGCGTCCAGGTAGCGTGGCGGTCTATTCCGTGGCCTGCCAACCCGGGCGATCGCCGGTTCGAATCCCCCGCGTTAACTCCAGCTTGGTCAGACGTCCAACAGGGCGTGTAGTCCACTGACTTCCGGTTTCTACTGCAGCGGTCATACTGGTTTCCTGTTTGTTGGCGCGTGCTATCGACAACGGCACATTTTCCCGCGATGCCTGCAAGATTGACCATGGAGAAATGTCGACGACATGCGCAGAAGTGTCGACAAACGTTCACCCGCACCTGCCAGCACGCGGGTGAAAAGTTTCTAGTTGAACACGTCATGTTACGTCCACAATTCCTCATGTGACACTTATCCATGGTAAATCTTCCTGGTCGCTGCACTAGCGCCTCCTCTGGTCGGTCGGAGCGCCTGTTCTGGGGGGGGGGGGGATAGCGTGATCCTCCCACGCGCTACGTCGCCCAGGCGAAACTCCTCACCGTCAGGTGAAAAAAGAAGCGGCTGGCGACTCCACGTGTACTGGAGATAACACGTGGTAGTCCGCAGCCCTCCCGGGCTCGGCAGAGGGGGTGGAGCAGCGACCGGGAACTCGGAAGAGTGGGGTAACTGGCCAGAGGGAAAAAAAATGAGGAAACCCCCCCCCCCCAAAAATGGCCTGATGCCAAAAACAATCTCTTTTGTCTGTCTGTCTCACTCATTCACTCGCTTGTGCGCGCACACACACACGCGCGTTTCCTAAATGTGTCGGATAAACGTTTCAAACCCCAAATTCCTCGTTGGGCTCGAGCCGTGTCTCCTCCAAAAATCATGGGGAACAGAAACGTGAACTCCCAGCCATACTTGTCGCTAGCCACAGCCTTTCGTTGAAACCAGGTAACACACACTCAGGACTTGGTCATTGTGTCCTGTTGTGTTATTTTAAGATCGTTTGGATAATGTGTCCCCATTCTCTTCACTTTTTCCCTCCAAAGAAAAAATAAATAAATAAATAATCAACGCAAGTAGCGCCTCACTGTACGTCCGCTGTCATTGGTCAAAAGTCTGCGGCCTGGGGGCTGAATGAAGTTAGCCCAAATGAGCAGCAAATCAGGGGGGCGTGTCACGGCGCCTGTCAATCACTCACTACACGGATCATTGGTAGCTGATGCCACTGTATTTGGGGCTGTAAAAGGGAAGCCCATTTAGATATACCCTGTGTTTTCCTTGTGACTAATTGGGGCTGCAGCTGCTCTGGGCTCCACCAAAATGTCCGACATGTTAACGGACCGAACTTTGTAGTTTTTAATGCTTTGTGTTTGAGGGTTGCAAGTATGCCTCTCTGAAACCTGGCGTGGAAACGAAACATGCCCAATTACTGCGTTCCCATCAGAGCAGCTGGCAGGGAGCTATATTTATGCAGCCTATCAACTGCGGAGGGAGGCACGCCGTTTATCTGTGATTAAACCTCTTTACTCGGCGACACACCCAACCGTTTATGATCTAACCTCTGCAGAGCTGGGGCACAACTGCAACTGCTGAGAAATTGAGTTTTGTTTTGTTTTTTTCCTGCGAGTTATCTGTCTGGAACTTTTACGGAAGAGTTTTTTGACATTTTGAATGGCTTAGAAATGTCGAAGATGTTTTATTCCGTTTTCTAGTTTAATAAACCAGTGGTGGTTTACTCTGGTGAAACGGGGGGGGGGGGATTAATGGCAATGGATCAGTGCAAAACAGACAGACACAAATAAATAGACAGATAGACAGACAAACAAACAGACAGACAGACAGACAGACAGACAGACAGACAGACAGACAGACAGACAGACAGATAGATAGATAGATAGATAGATAGATAGATAGATAGATAGATAGATAGATAGATAGATAGATAGATAGATAGATAGACAGACAGACAGACAGACAGACAGATAGACAGACAGATAGACAGACAGACAGACAGACAGACAGACAGACAGACAGATAGACAGATAGATAGATAGATAGATAGATAGATAGATAGATAGATAGATAGATAGATAGATAGATAGATAGATAGATAGATAGATAGATAGATAGATAGATAGATAGATAGATAGATAGATAGATAGATAGATAGATAGATAGATAGATAGACAGACAGACAGACAGACAGATAGATAAATAGATAAATAGATAGATAGATAGATAGATAGATTCTTAATCAGTCCCAAGGGAAATTAAAGTGTCAACACAGCTCACATTATCAGACACAAAGTAAACAGTACACAAAAACATATATGCAGCTGTGCTGCCAAATGCTAAATTAACTCGTGCATTTTTCCTGTACGGGCACAAGAGCTGCAGAGCTGGTTTACGCAGGAGAAGTCACACAGCAAAACTGGAAGGCAACTTATGAGGGCGAGACGCCCCAGACTGGCAGAATACCGACCTCCGTTCCCACACGGAGGCATTATTCACTGTTCAGCTTGCATGTAGTTTGCCTCATTCCCACTGGGCCTATTTCCCTAAACCCCCTGAGTGATGGTCGGTGACCATGTTATGAGTATCTCTTTAAAGATCACCAAGGAGGGTGGTCCGCTCCAGGAAGCGATTTAGTGTTGTTTGTAGTTGGTCTCTGCATGCCAAAGGAAATAACTGCGTGAGGTCACGCACATGCAGTGTCGACCGTGTGTAAGCAAAGTCGGGCCTGGTGGAAGTGGAAATATGACCTGTGAGGACGGCATGACCCGGGAGGCACTCGCCAGCGCCGAAACAGTCAAGGGAGCTCTTATGGGCCAAGTAGGAAATGCCTGCTTTAACCTTTTGCACGTATCTGTTTACTCTCTGTTGTGACTACAGGGGACATACAGAAACAAATAAATGAATAAAAATAAAGCAAAGTCTTCAGAGATAACACATTGTATCATGCCTTGGCATTTCTGTTGCCTCTTTTAGTGCTCTGTATATTCATCTGTTGTGTAAGGGTGCAACCGATGAGATTAATTCACCTGTTGTTGTTGTTGTTCATCTTCTTCTTCTCATTATTATTATTGGTTTCAGTCCTGCTGCTGACAACATTTGTTTCAGGTCATCCGATCTAATCTCTGTCTTCCTTTCCTCCCGCTATTTTCTCATATACACTTTAAGATAAATCCTAGATGGCATTAAAATTACGCTCATGAATATACATGTATATGATACTAAAAGGGAATATACATCTTGTACAGCTGGCGATCCAACTCATGGCTCCCGGCCGATATATATATATATTACCAATATATATTCCACCACTGATGCAATGCAACGATAGCAAAAACACACAGAGATCACCACATTTGATGAAAACACACACGTTCCCTTCCTGCTTTGTTGTGCGTCAAGCCTCCAAGGGGCATCCATCGGAATATTCATTAGTATATTTTAGACTCAAGACTTAGACTGCTTTTGCCTCATATGCATGTCCTCATACATGCACGGGAACGAAATTATGTTTCAAATGGACCTCAGTGCCACATAAAAACAAATAACACCTAATAAATATTAAAAACAAAAAGTGCATTAAAAACAAAAATTACTTTTCAGACCTAAACATCACAAGCACACCTGACACGGACAGTGATTGAGAAGGTCAACAAGTATTTTTATGGAAGGTCTAAGTGCTCAGGCTGTTGAGGAATCTCACAGCCCGAGGAATGAAACTGCTGCATAGTCTAGTGGAGGCAGCACAGATGCTGCGGTATCTCCTGCCAGAGGGTAGGAGGGTGAAGTGGATGTGGGAAGGGTGGGTGGGGTCCTTCACGAGGCTAAGCACCTTCCAGGTGCACCGTGCATAATAGATAGCCTGGATGGATGGGAGAGTAGTTCCTATGATCTTTCCAGCTGTCTTCACTATCCGCTGTAGGGATTTTCAGTCGGAGGCCTTGTAGTTCCCATGCCAGACAGTGACACAGCTGGTCAGAATGCTCTCTATGGTGCTTCTGTAGAATGTGATGAGGATGGGTGGGGGGAGACTTGCCTTCTTCAGAGGCCGCAGGAAGTGAAGACGCTCTCCTGGTCCAGGAGAGGTCCTCTGTGATGTGAACTCCCAGGAACTTAGCAATGCTGACTCTCTCCACATCCATACCATTGATGGTCAGATGGGGTATGGTGGGTACTGGTCTTTCTAAAGTCAATAATGACCTCCTTAGTTTTTCCTATATTTAGGGAGAGGTTGATGTTTTTGCACCTCACCGCCAGTTGATCCACCTCCGCTCTGTATGATGATTCGTCATTGTTGCTGATGAGACCTACCACTGTAGTATCATCAGCAAACTTTATAATGAGGTTGGAGGTGGATGATGCAGTCATGAGTGAACAAAAGTGGACTGAGCACACAGCCCTGTGGAACGCCGGTGCTCAGTGTGTTGGTCCTGGAGGTGATCTTGCCAATTTGACGCTTCTGACACAAATGTAGCGAATACAGGCGGCAGCCGGGACGTGAACCCGGATCACTCGCACCACGGGCGACTGCGCTAACCTGTCAACTAAAGGGTCCAACCCGTTAGACAACCGGCTAGCGAGCCTACTCATTAATGGTCGCTAGACTACCCCCCTCCTTCGGGCTTCAGCATATGAGCTTCCTCCCGCCTCTGGGTACACGCGTTTCTAATGGCCTCATGGTCTCACCATCCCACTTCTGACACCAATGTAGCGAATTCAGGGGTAGCCGGGAAGCGAGCCCGGGTTGCCCGCACCACAGGTGACTGTGCTAACCAGTCAACTAACAACGTTAGCCAACGGGCTAGCGAGTCTACACATCTGTGGTCATTACATATACAACACCAATTAAAGGTGATAAATGATCCCTTTGAATGAAAGCCCAGGGCTTTGCTTTGACTATTCTTCCAGATTTCTATCACCATTTCTGAATAATCTCAATTATCTCATTTTGTGGTTTTGAATATTGCAGTTTTGCCTGTTACACACGATCCCCGAGTTGGTCGGCGTGACTGGTTTCCATCTGGATGAAAGTGTGAACGCCATGAGGTGTCACTCTAAATAAACCCATGAATTATAATCTGACTGTGGCATTCAGGCCTATGAATAGCAGATGTAGGATGATTTTATTTTTACACAGCTTCAAGTGTCTGCAATGTTGACTGCAGAGAAGGATATTTCAGTGGCCTCTCTGATCATATTGCCCTTTTTTAGAGAGAACAGCATTTGATGGGAGTATTCTGTGCTGTGATTACTATGATCAGAAACTGCGACGCTGATCCGGTATACAGAACCTGTTTTTGTTGATACCCATGCCATTAAATCCAACCTTTGGTAGAAACAAAGGTTACTTCATGCCAAATTAAACCCCTTACATTACTGATGTTTTCACACAATGCAGCGTCCCACAAAAACGGTCTTACTTACTTTGAATCAAGATATAAATCCAAGCAGTGAACAATGAACATACAGTGCATCCGGAAAGTATTCACACCCCTTCACTTTCCCCACATTGTGTTATGTTACAGCCTTATTACAAAATGGATTAAATTCATTTTTTTCTCATCAATCTACACACAATACCCCATAATGACAAAGTGAAAAAGGTTTTTTAGAAACTTTTGCAAATTTATTAAAAATAAAAAACTTAAATATTGCATGTACATAAGTATTCACACCCTTTGCTATGACACTCAAATTGAGCTCAGGTTCATCCCGTTTCCACTGATCATCCTTGAGATGTTTCTACATCTTGATTGGAGTCCACCTGTAGTAAATTCAATGGATTGGACATGATTTGGAAAGGTACACACCTGTCTATATAAGGTCCCACTGCTGACAGTGCATGTCAGAGCAGAAACCAAGCCATGAAGTCCAAGGAATTGTCTGTGGACCTTCGAGACAGGATTGTATCGAGGCACAGATTTGGGGAAGGGTACAAAAAATGTCTACAGCTTTGAAGGTCCCGAAGAGCACAGTGGTCTCCATCATTGGTAAATGGAAGAAGTTTGGATCCACCAGGACTCTTCCTACAGCTGGCCGCCCAGCCAAACTGAGCAATCAGGGGAGAAGGGCCTTGGTCAGGGAGGTGACCAAGAACCCGATGGTCACTCTGACAGAGCTCCAGCGTTCCTCTGTGGGGATGGGAGAACCTTCCAGAAGGACAACCATCTCTGCAGCACTCCACCAATCAGGCCTTTATGGTAGAGTGGCCAGACGGAAGCCTCTGCTCAGTAAAAGGCACATGACAGCCCGCTTGGAGTTTGCCAGAAAGCACCTAAAGGACTCTCAGACCATGAGAAACAAGATTCTCTGGTCTGATGAAACCAAGATTGAACTCTTTGGCCTGAATGCCGAACGTCACGTCTGGAGGAAACCAGGCACCTCTCATCACCTTGCTAATACCGTCCCTACAGTGAAGCATGGTGGTGGCAGCATCATGCTGTGGGGATGTTCTTCAGCGGCAGGAACTGGGAGACTAGTCAGGATCGAGGGAAAGATGAATGGAGCAAAGTACAGAGAGATCCTTGATGAAAACCTGCTCCAGAGCGCTCAGGACCTCAGACTGGGGCGAAGGTTAACCTTTCAACACGACAACGACCCTAAGCACACAGCCAAGTCAATGAAGGAGTGGCTTCGGGACAAGTCTATGAATGTCCTTGAGTGGCCCAGCCAGAGCCCAGACTTGAACCCCATTGAACATCTCTGGAAAGACCTGAAAATAGCTGTGCAGCCACGCTCCCCATCTAACCTTACAGAGCTCGAGAGGATCTGCAGAGAAGAATGGGAGAAATACCCCAAACATAGGTGTGCCAAGCTTGTAGCTTCATACCCAAGAAAACTTGAGGCTGTAATCGCTGCCAAGGGTGCCTCAACCAAGTACTGAGTAAAGGGTGTGAATACTTATGTACATGCAATATTTCAGTTTTTTATTTTTAATAAATTTGCAAAAATTTCTACAAGACCTTTTTCGCTTTGTCATTATGGGGTATTGTGTGTAGATTGATGAGGGGGAAAAAAAGGAATTTAATCCATTTTGGAATAAGGCTGTAACATAACAAAATGTGGGGAAAGTGAAGGGATGTGAATACTTTCCGGATGCACTGTATGTTCATTCATATGTTCATAGGTAACATAATACTTAGCATTTAGACAGGGGATATTTCCAGGCTTTGCTTTCTGGTGATGCTCAAATTCATTCTCACAAACACTGTGTGTGTGTGTGTGTGTGTCCTAGAAGTTGATTTAAAACAGATAATTTTGGACACATACTTCCCCTGTGAATAAGAAATTAGTGACAATGAGTGACATTTTTTTCTTTTCTTTTTTTTGCCCCCCCCCCTTTACCCCAATTGAATCCAGCCAATTACCCCACTCTTCCGATCCGTCCCGGTCGCTGCTCCACCCCCTCTGCCGATCCAGGGAGGGCTGCAGACTACCACATGCCTCCTCTGATACATGTGGATTCGCCAGCCGCTTCTTTTCACCTGACAGTGAGGAGTTTCACCAGCGGGACGTAGCACGTGGGAGGATCACGCTATTCCCCCCAGTCCCCCCCCCCCAAACAGGTGCCCCGACTGACCAGGGGAGGCGCTAGTGCAGCGACCAAGACACATAGGTTACACGGGGATTCGAAATGGCGATCCCCATGTTGGTAGGCAATGGAACGCACTACCCCCCCCCACCTCCAGGGGGTCGCTATTGTGGCATGACATTTTCTATTAAATGTTCTTGACATTTCATGACATTTTCTAAGGATATTCAACTCACGTGATAAGAAATACAGTGTAACGTGGTTGACACATGGACTCAGCTCTGTTTGGTTTGTATCGATTAAAAGTGACGCTCATCATCTTTGATTTAAAGTGGAGCTAAGCGATCGGTGAGCGAGAGCTAGCTAACAGATTATGCTAGCTAATGGATTATGCTAGCTAATGGATCATGCTAGCTCTAATATGTTTTTCTCAGCGCACCTACTTACTCACTTGAGAGCTGTTGGGATGTAGAAAGAGTTTGACCAAATACTATAAGAAGTGTTCCTAATTAAAGTTGCTGACTGTATCATGTTTAGGGCTCTGTAAATGTGATTTCTGAAAGGAACACCTTAACATTTTGTTCACCTCTGTCTTACAGGTTTCAGAAGGGGTGTCATCCAAGCCTGCCTTCTTTACATTTGTACCAGTGATGAAGAAATTACCAATGCAAGGCGTCATTGCTGAGGGAGCGAGAGACAAAATTGTGCTGGAAAAACTGAATAAGGTACATTGTGAGACCCTCAGTGTGGAATAATTGACAGCTGCTGTTAGTGACATGTGGTGCAGGGCTGCATGCAGACGGCAGCGCAGTTTACAGATTAGCGCTGTTGTCCTCGCCAAAAGGCCCTGGACTGGCCTGACTCCGTCCTGCCAGAGTTGGCATGGCACCCTCACTTTCATGTGGTTTACATTTCAGTCCAGAGACATTAACAATAGATGAAATGGAGACCGTAAAGTGACCATAGGTGTTTAAAGTCGTGCGAATGAGTGTTATCTGTGTGTTGGCCCTGCGATGGACTAGCAAACTGTCTGGGGTGTCCCCTCTGCTTAACAACCACAGTCTGACAGGCTCTAACAACCGCACCCCCAAAACACATACACTCCAACCCTTCCTCCTCTCCCGCTGCCTCTGGACACGCCTTCCCCCTCTCCTCCTTTCACCTAACGGTAGCATGGTTTCCACCGGCACCCTGTTGGCCAACAGTACCGGTGGTGGTAACCGGTAACCTGGACCTAGACCAATCCAGTATGGAAATTTGATTTAGGAGCCGCATATTTGATTTAGGGTGGCACGGTGGCACAGCGGTCACCTCACAGCAAGAAGGTCCTGGGTTCGAGCCCCGGGGTAGTCCAACCTTGGGGGTTGTCCTCTGTGTGGAGTTTGCATGGTCTCCCCGTGTCTGCGTGGGTTTCCTCCCACAGTCCAAAGACATGTAGGTCAGATGAATCGGCTGTACTACATTGTCCCTAGGTGTGAATGTGTGTGTGTGTGATGGCCTGGCGGCCTGTCCCGGGTGTCTCCCCGCCTGCCACCCAATGACTGCTGGGATAGGCTCCAGCATCCCTGAGAGCGGGATAGGTAGTTTGGATAATGGATGGATGGATGGATGGATGGATATTTGATTTGGCAAAGGTTTTACGCCAGATACTCTTCTTGATGCAACCCTCCCCATTTATCCCAGCTTGGGACCGGCACTAAGAATGCACTGGCTTGTGCATCCTCAGTGGCTGGGTCACACACACACACACACACACATGTACACAACCAACTCTCAACAGAAATAAGCCAGTATGGGTGATTGACAAATAAATATGGCATGTATCATCAATGCACCTTTTGGCTTTTTATGCTTTCATTTATATATTTTGCGTACTAATTTTGAATTTTTTCTTTTTTTTAGTTAATCGCTGCTTTTTGTTTAATTCTAGTGTTTGGGATTATCCATGTGACGTATTTCTGAATGACAGTCTAGGTTTTATGCCTAATCATAATAATCATATGATGGTCCTACTCTGTAAACAAAAAAAATCTATAACTTTGAAAAATGTGCTGGATATACCGGAGGTTCGAGTTTGGATTTTGGGTTTTTTCATTTGAACACAATAAAATGCACACACACACAGAACAGAGACAATCCAATGTAGCATATGTGTGTGTGTGTGCATGTGTGTGTGTGTGTGTGTGTGTGTGTGTGAGCCTGAAGTGGCCCACATGTATAATAGCAAATATGGCCCAAATATGCCAAATCAAACGTGGGCCTTTTCTGGCAAAGATGCGGTGCTCTTGGCAACATGTGGTCTGGATGTGACCCTGAAGTGGCCCGTGTGGTAAATAGTGAATATGGGCCAAATATCACAACACAAATATGGGCCACCTTTGGCAAATATGTGGCACATGCGGCATTGCTATGGCTTGTTTCTGGCCCGGATCTGGCAAACAGGAGCGGACCGCCCACGTGCCATCATTCCACGCGGTATGTGGGCCGGCGAAAGAAAGAGGAAAGTGTGGGACGGTCCGGGCCACAGCAGTTTTGCTAGCTGGGCTGGTACTATAGAGCTGGGTGAGGCAGTTCATGTGCAAATGCACTGTGCACATTATAACGCAGCGCTGAAAAGCAGGGCGATGAACCCAGTGCTTCACTTCCATTAGGATCTCCAGAGCCTTCGCCAGAGCCTTCGCCAGAGCCTTCGCCAGAGCCTTCGCCAGAGCCTTCGCCAGAGCCTTCGCCAGAGCCTTCGCCAGAGCCTTCGCCAGAGCCTTCGCCAGAGCCTTCGCCAGAGCCTTCGCCAGAGCCTTCGCCAGAGCCTTCGCCAGAGCCTTCGCCAGAGCCTTCGCCAGAGCCTTCGCCAGAGCCTTCGCCAGAGCCTTCGCCAGAGCCTTCGCCAGAGCCTTCGCCCGCCCAGTTCAACATATGGAAATACGGTTGCCGCGCTCAGTTAATCGCTCCAAGCACGAGTCCTTCTGAAAGTGTTTATCAACAGCCCGATGGTGACGAACAGATCCTAGCCACAAAGTAATGCTAATAGAGTAATATCGAAATGACCGCCTGCCATATAACTCAGTTTGGCAGGGCCTCCCTCTCTCGCTTGGCGAGTCAAATCACGGCGCGGTGCAGACGGGACCGAAGAAAGCCTCCGTCTGTCAGCGGGAATAATTGGAGAACGGATTAAAGTCCCAAAGTCCTTACTCCATTTTTCAAGCAGATTGTCATTAAAGAGCCGAGGGGCCCCCGTCTTGTCTCGGCGATGGCTCTCCAGGTTGTTTGGCTCGAAGGAACCTGCAAACTAAGCTTGCCTGCAGAAACGTTTACACCGAGTTCTCAGTTTTCCCACTGTAAGGAGGGATTCATTCATCGTACGTGGGGAAATTCTGCAGAATGTAAAGGCGAAGGTTAACGGTCCTTTGGGTTTTCTTATAAGCGGCCTCGTATGCCACAGCCTCTCCACATTTCCCATAAGGGCTCCGGTGAAAAATGCAAATGCAGCCGGTGTTTTTATCCGGAGAAACACCGATTCCTCCGTTTCAGATGAGCTAATCCTCTTTGAGAGCGTGGCGGTGACGCGAGCTCCTTCTTACGACTCTTTTGCATTTTGCCTTGCTGAACATTAATGACTTGAAGACTGGCCCGCGGGCAAAGCGTGCTTACATCAGCCAGATGAAAGCAACAAATGCTCAACTCATTGTGGAGGGAGCGGGCGTGACTGGAGACAGGGTATGGATGTCTGGCATGGATGTGATCTGGGTTTGGTTGCAGCAGCAGCAGCAGCAGCAGCAGCAGATCCTCACTGCGTGGGCTTCCTCTGGCCGGATAACTGTTTGAGCTGCCTTACCGGGTTGGTCTGGAAGTGGCCGCCGTGACTATCAAGATGCACTTCAAAGGCTTCCTCTCTTGACGAGCTGGCTCCATCTGCTGAAATCCCAGCAGCTCGTCCCTCAGGAAGTCCCTCGCCGCGTGACGGACACGCTGAAACATCAGGGACGACTCCACGGCAGCAAAACACCGAGGCTGCGGGGGCGTCCGGGTGGCGAGGCAGTCTGTTCCGTCGCCTACCAACACAGGGGATCGCCTGTTCGAATCCCCCGTGTTTCCCCCGGCTTGGTCGGGCGTCCCTAGACACAACTGGCCGTGTCTGCGGGTGGGTGGCCGGAGGTGGGTGTGCGTCCTGGTGGCTGCACTGGCGCCTCCTCTGGTTGGTCGGGGCACCGGTTCAGGGGGGGGGGGGGTAGCGTGATCCTCCCACGCGCCACGTCCCCCTGGTGAAACTCCTCACTGTCAGGTGAAAAGAAGCCGCTGGAAAGGCCACATGTATCGGGAGGAGGCGTGTGGTAGTCTGCAGCCCTCCCCGGATCAGCAGAGGGGGTGGAGCAGCGACCGGGACGGCTCAGAGAGCGGGGTGATTGGCTGGCTACAATTGGGGAGAAAAAGTAGCAACAAAAAACAAAGGCTGTAATTTTATTTACGAGACGACAACTTTTAAGTATCGCGTGACTAATACGGTGAGCAAGTAGAGAATCAGCAAGGTTTCACGGCTCTCACAGTGTACTTAGCATAGCATAACAAGTCAAGTCAAGTCGATTTTAAGTGTGTAGCCCAATATCACAAACTACAAACTAGCCTCAAGGGGCTTTACAGCAACACAATCTCCAATCTTCACACAAGGACTGCCTATGTAGAGGTGAAATAAGAGGCCGTAAAGTGCAAGTTACTGTAACTGTATTGTAATTAAGGAAAAATGAGGTTTCCTCTGTAGGAATAAAACGTGCTCTCCTCTGCACTGTAGAAGGACGATTAGTGAGGCAACTTCTCTATCGGTACTGGATTATGGTGACATTTTATACAGGCATCGTTCCGCTGCAACTCTGAGGCCCTCGGACACTTTTTATCGCTCTGCACTAAAGACTTAATACCGGTGATGATTATAACACTCATCATTGTGAGCTGTATGCTAAGGTTGGGTGCCCCCCCCTCTCTGTATGGCGTGAGACACGCTGAGTTGTATTCATTTATAAGGCCCTTACTGGGTTTTACCCTCTTACATCATTCTGCTGTTGCCTCTAAGTGCGGGCCCCTAAAACACGCTCAAATGACTGGGTTTTAGGTGCCGAGCGTTAGGTGCCCCTGCAACCTGGACTAACACCCAGCAGAACGTTCTAGACTCACCTCCTCGTTATCCCGAGGACAATCCAGATTTACATTTCATCTAATTCCCCTCCCAACCGCTCTTGTTTTTAGCTGGCTGACTCATTTGCTGTATTCGCTTTATTTATTCTCAAGGTTTCCGTATTCCAGTATTTCACTAACTTGGTTTTTTTTTTATTACTCCAACTTTTTTAATCACCTTTTTTTATTTGTTTTGTCCGAGTACCTTATCTGTGTTTCTTGGCAACTGGGATGTGTTGTTTGTGTTTCTGCTCGGCTATACTGTGAATGAGGTCTCAACCTCAATATGTTTCGGGGTCTAAATAAAGGTTGAATGAATCAATCACCATGGTAACCACACAACATCATCATTTTCATGTGGAATAGTGTCCCGTCAATTCATATTATATTATATTGAAAATATATAAATATTATGTAAAATATCATATTGTACACCTTGAAATAGTTTATATACTAGATTTTTGCATAACACTAACATTTTAATCTGGTACATTAAAAATGTGTGCATCTTATAGTACGTATTATGCCCACAGTATGAATATTTGGACACAACCAGAGAACATATTCATGATTCACGACACTGTAAGGTAGCCATGTGAGACGGTACATGATGTCCTGGATAACAGTTCATTCGTTTCTGTATTCGTATGTGTCATTCTTTTTCTCTTTCACTACACGTTAAGCTGCTATCTTTACAAACCCTTAGAATGAGTCCCATCTTTCAATAACGGCACTGGCAACACTAGGAGTCCTTCCAGCAGCTAAACGGTAATGAAACCAGATTGCTGAAGGGCAGAATGTGAGGCAGAATTGCTTGCTAAGCTCTGACGCAGCAGATGGCTCAGAGATCCACTGTTCTGCAACACCTTTAAGCAGCTTACACATGTTGGTATGAGGTGTTACACATGTTGGTAAGAGGTGTTACACATGTTGGTATAAGGTGTTACACATGTTGGTACGAGGTGTTACACATGTTGGTACGAGGTGTTACACATGTTGGTACGAGGTGTTACACATGTTGGTATAAGGTGTTACACATGTTGGTACGAGGTGTTACACATGTTGGTACGAGGTGTTACACATGTTGGTATAAGGTGTTACACATGTTGGTACGAGGTGTTACACATGTTGGTACGAGGTGTTACACATGTTGGTATAAGGTGTTACACATGTTGGTACGAGGTGTTACACATGTTGGTACGAGGTGTTACACATGTTGGTACGAGGTGTTACACATGTTGGTACGAGGTGTTACACATGTTGGTACGAGGTGTTACACATGTTGGTATGAGGTGTTACACATGTTGGTACGAGGTGTTACACATGTTGGTACGAGGTGTTACACATGTTGGTACGAGGTGTTACACATGTTGGTACGAGGTGTTACACATGTTGGTACGAGGTGTTACACATGTTGGTACGAGGTGTTACACATGTTGTTGGTATGAGGTGTTACACATGTTGGTATGAGGTGTTACACATGTTGGTATGAGGTGTTACACATGTTGGTAAGAGGTGTTACACATGTTGGTATGAGGTGTTACACATGTTGGTATGAGGTGTTACACATGTTGGTATGAGGTGTTACACATGTTGGTAAGAGGTGTTACACATGTTGGTACGAGGTGTTACACATGTTGGTATGAGGTGTTACACATGTTGTTGGTATGGGGTGTTACACATGTTGGTATGAGGTGTTACACATGATGGTACGGGGTGTTACACATGTTGGTACGAGGTGTTACACATGTTGGTAAGAGGTGTTACACATGTTGGTATGAGGTGTTACACATGTTAGTACGAGGTGTTACAAATGTTGGTACGAGGTGTTACACATGTTGGTACGAGGTGTTACACATGTTGGTACGAGGTGTTACACATGTTGGTACGAAGTGTTACACATGTTGGTACGAGGTGTTACACATGTTGGTACGAGGTGTTACACATGTTGGTATGAGGTGTTACACATGTTGGTACGAGGTGTTACACATGTTGTTGGTATGAGGTGTTACACATGTTGGTATGAGGTGTTACACATGTTGGTATGAGGTGTTACACATGTTGGTATGAGGTGTTACACATGTTGGTAAGAGGTGTTACACATGTTGGTACGAGGTGTTACACATGTTGGTATGAGGTGTTACACATGTTGTTGGTATGAAGTGTTACACATGTTGGTACGAGGTGTTACACATGTTGGTATGAGGTGTTACACATGTTGGTATGAGGTGTTACACATGTTGGTACGAGGTGTTACACATGTTGGTACGAGGTGTTACACATGTTGGTACGAGGTGTTACACATGTTGGTACGAGGTGTTACACATGTTGGTAAGAGGTGTTACACATGTTGGTACGAGGTGTTACACATGTTGGTATGAGGTGTTACACATGTTGTTGGTATGAAGTGTTACACATGTTGGTACGAGGTGTTACACATGTTGGTATGAGGTGTTACACATGTTGGTATGAGGTGTTACACATGTTGGTACGAGGTGTTACACATGTTGGTATGAGGTGTTACACATGTTGGTATGAGGTGTTACACATGTTGGTATGAGGTGTTACACATGTTGGTATGAGGTGTTACACATGTTGGTACGAGGTGTTACACATGTTGGTATGAGGTGTTACACATGTTGGTATGAGGTGTTACACATGTTGGTATGAGGTGTTACACATGTTGGTACGAGGTGTTACACATGTTGGTACGAGGTGTTACACATGTTGGTACGAGGTGTTACACATGTTGGTACGAGGTGTTACACATGTTGGTATGAGGTGTTACACATGTTGGTACGAAGTGTTACACATGTTGGTACGAGGTGTTACACATGTTGGTATGAGGTGTTACACATGTTGGTATGAGGTGTTACACATGTTGGTACGAGGTGTTACACATGTTGGTACGAGGTGTTACACATGTTGGTATGAGGTGTTACACATGTTGGTACGAGGTGTTACACATGTTGGTATGAGGTGTTACACATGTTGGTATGAGGTGTTACACATGTTGGTACGAGGTGTTACACATGTTGGTACGAGGTGTTACACATGTTGGTACGAGGTGTTACACATGTTGGTACGAGGTGTTACACATGTTGGTATAAGGTGTTACACATGTTGGTACGAGGTGTTACACATGTTGGTACGAGGTGTTACATATGTTGGTATGAGGTGTTACACATGTTGGTATGAGGTGTTACACATGTTGGTAAGAGGTGTTACACATGTTGGTACGAGGTGTTACACATGTTGGTATGAGGTGTTACACATGTTGGTATGAGGTGTTACACATGTTGGTACGAGGTGTTACACATGTTGGTATGAGGTGTTACACATGTTGGTACGAGGTGTTACACATGTTGGTATGAGGTGTTACACATGTTGGTACGAGGTGTTACACATGTTGGTATGAGGTGTTACACATGTTGGTACGAGGTGTTACACATGTTGGTATGAGGTGTTACACATGTTGGTATGAGGTGTTACACATGTTGGTATGAGGTGTTACACATGTTGGTACGAGGGCAGATGAATGAGGAACCCATGTCAGTAGGCACAACATCAGCCATCACTCACGCTCGAGCCTCAGTGATCACTGTTAGTCTGCCAACCCATCATCCAGCTTCAGGGGTTTCTACCCTGTTTAACCCGAGGACCCTTATAGTCTAGTGCAAAACAAGTGATGCCAGATTACCATAAATCACAAAGAAGATTACCATAAATCACAAAGAATGCTTCTTTTCCTCCTTGGGGAGTTGCTGGCATTGAGTTAATCATCGCCCCCTGCAGGCACTGCACCGTCACACACGCGTGTACTTTTCACGCCTGAGCGAAGCAAACCGTGACATTGACACGTTGGACCGGTGGGTGTATTACACGCTTTGGAGTGATACTGGGCTGATACTGGTCGCTGCACTAGCGCCTCCTCTGGTTGGTTGGTCAGTTGGGGTGCCTGTTGGGGGGGAGACTGGGGGGGAATAGCGTGATCCTCCCATGCGCCAGGTCCCCCTGGCGAAACTCCTCACTGTCAGGTGAAAAGACTCCACATGTATGGGAGGAGGCGTGTGGCAGTCTGTAATCGGATGGACACAATTGGGGAGAAAAAGGGGGAAAACTCAATTTAGTCTTTAGTTTTGTTCCCTTGTCTGCGAGATGAATGCACAAAGTGATTCTGCTTCTACTCGACTTCTAATTCTCCGTCTCGTTGCTACCATAAATGGGATCAACCACACGTGTTGACTTAATCCAGATGGTGGCCCGAGATGTGAACCGTGTCTCGGTGTATAATTGTGAACGCCAACAAAATAGTCCAACATCGTCCTTAAAAACGAGCCGAGCTCGAGCGCGTTGTCTCTCACCGGTGTACCACGGTAGCGACTTCTCACAACCAAATATGGCCTCACTAGACACCGACGCTGGCCACACTCCACATTATCTGTTTGATTGCATTTAAATAGAGACACTACGCAGGCTATAGTGTGCCGTGCATCAATTAGAGTTAAATAGATTGTAATGCCTCGTCATCAGGATGATGTATGTCACTAGAGAGGTGATCCCTGTCTCCCGCAGCAGTCATGGGCCTAAGAGCAACACTCATGTCAGTATGGATGTGGTTCAACTGTTGGCAAACACTGAGCTGAGGTAATGAAGTAATATGTTATTCCTAAAGCAAAGATGAGATCATGAGCCACTCATAATTAAGACGTGAATGCCTCACACAGGTGGCCAGTGATGGGTGGTCTTGCCTGTCTCGTAAATGCTGTACAGATTGGAAGACTGTCTTAAGGTGAGACGGCTGGTAGGTAGGGTGGGTTACAGAGGTCGTGGTGGTATTCTAGAGAATGTGTCCACAGAAGAGGAACTAACAGCAGCATGGTGGCGAGGTCACCAGTGCTGTCGCCTCACAGCAAAGAAGGTCCTGGGTTCGAACCCCGGGGTTGCCCAACCTTGGGGAGGAGGGGGGGGTCATCCAAGGTCCTTTCTGTGTGGAGTTTGCGTGTTCTCCCCGTGTCTGCGGTGGGGTTTCTCCCACCATCAAAAAAGACACGCATGTCCGGGTTAACACTCCTGTCTGTGTGAGACACAACACATCACAGTATCTTTTTTCAAAAAGATACCGACGCTTCAAAATAAAGCACGCACAAAGGTTGTGCCCCAGTTTGTACGCCTGCTCCCGCAACGGGACAAGGCAGAGCTGACCTCAGCCGGGGCATGTGTTTGTCCATGTGCTTTACAAGCGAAACTAAACACACCCCCCGAGAGAGTCGTGATCCGTCCCTCGTGGAGCCCGGAGGGACATTCTGAGGTTCCCCTCGGCTTTGCTCGGGTTTCAGTCGCTCGGTGCCCACTCCCCCCCCTCCCTCCCCCCTCAACACTTTGCTTCATTTTTTCCCCTCTCCTGTCAGAATTCAGCTGCGCCCGGAGAGACGGCAGCCAGAGACACTATGACGGACGGGGGGCTCTTCAAAGCGGAGGTGATCTACATTAAAGACTCCGAGGAAGGTGGAGCAGGAAACACGGTCCGAGGAGAGGCCCGTCCTCACGTAAGTAAAAGAGCACGGAGATGGCAAGGGAGACCAAAAGCTTTATGGACTACATTTGGTGCTACGATATATAGACTGTGTGTGTCTGTGAGTGTGTTTCTTCCTTTCCCCTGCCTGGGTCTATCAGTCAGATGCGTATCATGAAGTAACGAGAGGAAGTATCTAGACTAGAGCTACATCTGGAATAAAACCTGTATCATAAAGGCCGACGGTCCAGCTTCCTGTCTAATCCGATGATATTGCCACGCTCAGTATTGGGTCTAATCTGTATTTAGTTCTGCACGTGGCCGAAGGCAGATGAATGCGTCTATATTTAAATGGGCCAGACTGTAATTTTGGGCCTGACTTCATGGAGATGAAGATTCAAAGTGAGGGCCCTTCATTCCAGTCTCCCCATCTCAATTTAGAAAGCCTTCCCACCACCACTTCGTGACGCGTTTTGATCACAACTCGGACGTTTTGAAAATTGTTTTTGTTGTGTTTTGGGTTCAATTCCCTCTTTGCAATAGGCGTTGATTGCTGTAATACTTAGCAATACAATTCATCACGGCACGTTCAAACAGTGAAGGTCCGCAGTTGCTTGGTGTGATGAAAAGCTTGTTTCTCTCTTCCTTCCTTCTTTTCCACAGCTAACCCACCTCCCTGATCACGTCAACCTCCCTCCCACCTCCCCAGCGTCACACGTCGCTCACGAGTACACGGCCGGTCGTTGCAATGGCGGGCCGGCCTCTATGGAAACAGCTGTTGATAAACACGGGGGCATTTCCCAACAGCAGTGTCACCAAATCTCCCCCGCTGCAGAGGTTAGCTCAGGTTTCTTTGCAAATAGACTGCCCGCGTCAGAAAATAGGACGAGTCCCGCAAACTCCGTGGACTTGTTTCCCACCCCAGCCTCCTCCAGGGAGTCCATCCTGTCAGAGGGTTGGGACAAAGAGAGGAGCTGGTGCTCCAACCGGGCGTCGCCTACTTCCTCTTTCAGCCAGGTGGCCTCTCCATGTTCCTCGGTGCGATCCGGCGTGTTCTCCCCCGCCGTGGTCCAGGTTAAAAGGCACTCCCTCGCTCCGGGCTTTAGTCTGGTTCACATGCCTTCAAGTTGCTTCTCCTCCAGCGAGAGCCTCTCCTCCTCCTCCTGCTCCGCGGGGGCCCGCTCGCCCCCTCCGCGGCACCGTCCCCCTCTCACCCGTCTCTCCCTCCTTACAGCTATTCTGAGGAAGGGCCGCCTCCCGGTTCTTTCTGCCGCCCTGCAGAGGCCGTACTCCCCCTGCTGGCCTGTTAACTCCGTCACCCTGTCCTCATGCAAAGCCTGCTCAGCTGCCTCCAGCGTGGCGTCCATCCCCTTCGAGGTGTCCTCCAGATGCCCCACGAGGGCCTCCGCCGATGACCACGCTTCCAGCCATCATCCGCGGGAGTCCTACAGATATGCCAACGCCCCTCCGCCGGTCATGCACTCAAGACAAGTTGACAGCAAAGGGCCTCAAACAACAATAACTAGGGGTTCATATCAACCTCATTTAAACAATGGACCTCGATGGCAGAGAGTCGTCTCACCGCCGCCAGCCCAAAGTCTTCCTGAGAGCTTCGCAAGAGAATCGAAAACGAACGTGCAGCCCCAAGTTCAAATGCCACCAATTCGTTCACCGCAACCCAAACTGCCTCCTAATTTGGCATTCCCTAAAGAAACCTCTGAACCCAAAACACCTCAGAGGCATTTACACTCATATGTCAAATGCGCAACGCCAGAGTCTCGTGAGTTTAAGCCTGCTGACACTCAGATGGACTTCGGGGGCCGAGCAGCAGAGAATAACACCCGATTCACGTATCTCACCAAATCCGGCTCCCCATCTCCGAAGCCCCCCGACGTGAAAGGAACCTCTGTGCTTAACGATAAGGCTCCACGGCCAGATTCATCCAGCGTCTCCAGAAATGCCCTCCTTTCTCTGCAACCTGAATCTCTCCCCACCTGCCCTACTGACCCCCACCCGCCTCTGAAATCACGCCCGGCTTCTTCTGTGCGGCGCTACGTTGATTCGGTATCCCCGCCACCTGCTCCGCCATGCATTGGGAGAGGAGAGGCGATGGCAGCGGCAGGGCAAAGCTCACCCAAGTCTGCAGGCAACAGGAGGCCACGTACGGCCTCCAGGGCTGACTGTCTGTCTCCCTCCCGCTACACGCCCATCGCCTTTCCCGGATGGCCGTCGCCCTCCCACTCTCCTCCTTCTACGCCAGACCGCTTCACCCTCACGCCCTCCCCCGCCCTCACCCTCTATGACCTCACACCGTCCCCCTCTCTCTCCCTTCGCTCCACCCCCTCGCCCAGGCTGTGGGGCGGAGTGTCAGACTGCAATGACAGGGAGGGTAAAAAGAGAAAGGTAGCTATCCTGCTTTGCAAGCTGCATGATGCCTGTTCGCTGTTAAAATGTGTTGTCCCGTGTAGCGCGAGTCATGGTCCCCGATGCTGCCAATGTCTGAATGCACCTAACTGTAATATGTTGATATCGCATGCTATTATCCATCTAAAACGCTTTCCCATACTTACAATACGACATGGTGTGCGTTCCTTTTTTGGTCATGGGTGGCACTGATGTAACAGACTGGGCTATGCTTTTTAGGATCTAAAAGGTAAGGGTTGGCTAAGAAGATATTGAGGATTCAATTTAAGGATATGAATGCTGTCCTGTTGTTAGGGTGACACGGTGGCGTAGCGGCGAGCGCGGTCGCCTCAGAACAAGCAGGTCCTGGGTTCGAGCCCCGGGGTAGTCCAACCTTGGGGGTCGTCCTGGGTCGTCCTCTGTGTGGAGTTTGCATGTTCTCCCCGTGTCTGCGTGGGGTTTTCTCCCACAGTCCAAAGACCTGTAGGTCAGGTGACTCGGCCGTACTACATTGTCCCTAGGTGTGAATGTGTGTGTATGTTGGCCCTGTATGATGGCCTGGTGGCCTGTCCAGGGTGTCGCCCCACCTGCCACCCAATGACTGCTGGGATAGGCTCCCGCACCCCGGTGACCCTGAGAGCAGGATAAGTGGCTCGGATAATGGATGAATGGATGCACATTTGTGCAGCAGTCATATTGCAAAGGATGCAGTGTGAGGCAAATTGGGCCCATCGGCCATGTTAGGCTGAAACTCTTATCGCTCCACAGAAAATTAAATCTAGCAACGTCTGATTTTTTTGTGACTACTAAATATTGTGGTTTCTCTGTAAAATAACAAGATTTAGTCTGATTTAATGACTTCTTGGAGAACTCTAAAACCTAAAATCATCTAAAACCGTCCTTATTATTGCTGGACTGGTACGTTCTTTGCAAAAGGAGCTTTGAAAGTTAAAAGCTTAAAATATCTGGTGAAATTATATAACTCCCTTTTAATCTTTAATGTCAAAATACATATCACAAAAACAAAAATATTGCAATGTTGAATTTTGTCAGCCCTAAAACAGAGGACCTGCCGTACTTGTTGGTATGAAAAGGTATCTGATTTCTGAGCGACAGCAGGCAGTGACCTCAGACCTTTGTGCTTTAACCTGTGTGGCATGATGAACGCTTCAAAAACAGCTCAAATGGAACCAAAGGTACCTGAGTCGTTGTTCAGCCTGACACATGCTGGAGACATTTTTAGACACAATATTCCCAAAGACGTGCAGGGGACACTTTTCAAATGGCATGCAAACAACCCAAACAAAATTACTTCAAGAATCACTTCATCTTTTCTTTCTTCTCTTTATGAACTTTAGCCACACAAGATTAAGTCGAGCTACAAGTCCCTTGCTGCAATTCCCACCAACACCCTTCTGCTGGACCAGCAGGTACAGTTTTTAGGATTTTTTGTTGTTGTCTCTAATCCCACAGTTGTGCATTAATATTGACTGAATAACATCCAGACACATGGACACTTGAGAAAGGCTCCTTCCTACGGAGTCCAGCAGTTGTCACGTGGGGGGGGGGGGTGTCCACAGTTTTGTAATCCATGCTCTCAAATTAGTTGTCCCTTGAATGTTGTCCCTTGGCATGTTCTTGTTGTCCCTTGACATGTTGTTTTCCCTTGACATATTGTTTTTGGCCCTTGAATGTTGTCCCTTGACATGTTGTTCTTGTCCCTTGACATGTTGTTCTTGTCCCTTACTGTCCCTTGAATGTTGTCCCTTGACATGTTGTTGTTTTCCCTTGTTGTCCCTTGAATGTTGTTGTTGTCCCTTGTTGTCCCTTGAATGTTGTCCCTTGACATGTTGTTCTTGTCCCTTACTGTCCCTTGAATGTTGTCGCTTGACATGTTGTTGTTGTCCCTTGTTGTCCCTTGAATGTTGTTGTTGTCACCTTGTTGTCCCTTGAATGTTGTCCCTTGACATGTTGTTCTTGTTCCTTGTTGTCCCTTGAATGTTGTCCCTTGAATGTTGTCCCTTGAATGTTGTTGTTGTCCCTTGTTGTCCCTTGAATGTTGTCCCTTGAATGTTGTTGTTGTCTTCCCTTTTTGTCCCTTGAACGTTGTCCCTTGACATGTTGTTGTTGTCCCTTGTTGTCCCTTGAACGTTGTCCCTTGAATGTTGTTGTTGTCCCTTGTTGTCCCTTGAACGTTGTCCCTTGACATGTTGTTGTTGTCCCTTGCTGTCCTTTGAATGTTGTCCCTTGAACGTTGTCCCTTGACATGTTGTTGTTGTCCCTTGTTGTCCCTTGAACGTTGTCCCTTGACATGTTGTTGTTGTCCCTTGTTGTCCTTTGAACGTTGTCCCTTGACATGTTGTTGTTGTCCCTTGTTGTACCTTGAACGTTGTCCCTTGAATGAACAAACTCTTGTATTGATAATCTCTGCATTCAAAATGTTAATCCTTGCCCACTAACAAACTGTATCCTCAGGTTAGTTACCTGTGCCTTTAAATTTATAATCTGTGCCCTCAACTTGGTAACCTGTATACTCAAATTTTAATCCACACCCTCAAATTTATAATCTGTGCCCTGAAATTAGTCATATTTGCCCTCAAATTAATAACCGGTGCCTTCAAATTTATAATCAGCGTCTGAGAGGGGCAGGTGAGGTTAAATAGGTTTCAGTGCATTAAACAACATCTCTCCCATCTCACTCACTGATGACCACAAAACCAAGAGCAAGAATTGCTAAACTGAGATTTTTCATCCCCGGATGGAGGTCATTAATTCGTGGGAACTGATTACAAATTCGAAAGCACGGACTGTAAATACCGAGGGCAACGGTTTCTCAAACGAAAGTGCAGCTTTCTGCAGGGACTATTTTCCCTGCTATGTGAAAGCTGTCACGCTCCGAAATGTTCCTCGTTTTGTACTAGAAGAAAACAGACAGATGTCAATTATTGAACTGTTTTCAAAGAGCTTCAAGACGTCCTTCACCCGAGTTGCTGAGAATCCAATAAAAATGTTATCCAAGGAGGCTTTGACGACAGGATTAAAAAGAACGATCGTTCATAATGCAGCATGAATCGATCACAACCCCACTTTAACGTACGCTGTCTGAAGTCAAAGTGGAAGAAGGTGCCCCAAAGAAAAGCAATGCAGCCTACCCATCCAGGGACTGAACATTTCATACATCATCAGAATGGAAGAGACCGCCTTCTTAAGAAATGATCTGAATATTGATGCCTTCTCACCTTTTGATTGACAGGTGATTGATGACCAGGTGGAGAGAGAAGACAGTCTACTGGACAGATGCATTACAGACACTCATGTTGAGGTACAGTACACCGGCCAGGAGTTTCATTGCTTTCAATTGCAAATTCAATGTGCTTACACCGGTGTTACACCAAAATCTGTGACCCATCAGATTATGACCCTGCTCTTAAAACGCGCGGCCACCCCCTAGATGCTAATCCTAATCTTAACCACAAAAAAACCCCAAAACTAACATCAGCTGTCTTTAACCCAATACCTAAATTTAACCATCTTGAATTTTATGCCTAAACACAACCTTAACCAAGCTGTTGTTTCCTGGCTGAAAGACAGTGTTTAGTGGAAGGGTCAAATAATGTGATGGGTCACAGATTTTGGTGTAACACAGGCATGACAAAAATGACATGTATATGACAAAGCATTCAGAAATACATGTTTAAAAACAAAACCACAAACTTTTAAAGAATGTAATCTTAACTTTAACATTTGTATCTACTACTTCTACTACTACCACCACTACTACTATTACTACTTTTGGCTGCTCCCATTAGGGGTCACCACAGCGGATCGTCCGGTTCCATCTCTTCCTGTCCTCTGCATCTATCTCTGTCACACCGGCCACCTGCATGTCTTCCCTCACCACATCCATAAACCTCCTCTTTGGCCTTCCTCTTCTCCTCTTCCCTGGCAGCTCCCTATTCAGCATCCTTCTCCCAATATACCCAGCATCTCTCCTTCACACATGTCCAAGCCATCTCAATCTTGCCTCTCTTGGTTTGTCTCCAAACCGTTCAACCTGAGCGGTTCCTCTAATGTAATCGTTCCTTATCTTGTCCTTCGTCACTCCCGATGAAAATCTCAGCATCGTTAACTCTGCCACCTCCAGCTCCACCTCCTGTCTTTTCGTCAGTGCCACTGTCTCCAAACCATATAACATAGCTGGTTTCACAACCTTCCCTTTAACTCTTGCTGGTATCCTTCTGTTGCAAATCACTCCTGACACTCTTCTCCACCCACTCCACCCTGCCTGCTTTCTCTTCTGCACTCCCCATTACTTTGGACAGTTGACCTCAAGTATTTAAACTCACATGCCTTCGTCACCTTTACTCCCTGCATACTCACCATTCCACTATCCTCTCTCTCATTCACGCATAGGTATTCTGTCTTGCTCCTACTGACTTTCATTCCTCTTCTCTCCGGTGCATACCTCCACCTCTCCAGGCTGCACCCTACTCTCGCTACAGATCCCAATGTCATCTGCAAATACAGTCCACAAAGACTCCTGCCTGATCTCGTCAGTCAACCTGTCCATCATCATTGCAAATAAGAAAGGGCTCAGAGCCGATCCTTGATGTAATCCCACCTCCACCTTGAACCCATCTGTCATTCCAACTGCACACCTCATGACTGTCACACTGCCCTCATACATATCCTGCAGCACTCTTATATGATATAATCCCACCTCCACTTGAACATGATATAATCCCTTTTACATGATATAATCCCATTCTGCAACTCCCTACTTCCTCATACAATACCACACCTCCTCTCTCGGCACTCTGTCATAAGCTTTCTCCAAATCCACAAAGAGGCAATGCAACTCCTTCTGGCCTTCTCTATACTTCTCCATCAACATTCTCAAAGCAAACATCGCATCTGTGGTGCTCTTTCGTGGAATGAAACCATACTGCTGCTCGCTGATCATCACCTCTCCTCTTAACCTAGCTTCTATTACCCCCTTCCCATATCGTCATGCTGTGGCTGATCAACTTTATACCCCTGTAATTACTAAAGCTCTGCACATCACCCTTATTCTCGAATATCAGTACCAGTATAGTATGTCTCTACTCTTCAGGCATCCTCTCACTTTCCAAGATTGTGTTAAATAATCTAGTTAAAAACTCCACTGCCATCTCTCCTAAACATCTCCATGCCTCCACAGGTATGTCATCTGGACCCATGCCTTTCCACTCTTCATCCTCTTCATAGCTGCCCTTACTTCCTCCTTGCTAATCCACCGCACTTCCTGATTCACTATCCCTACATCATCCAGCCTTCTCTCTCTCATTTTCTTCATTCATCAGCCCCTCAAAGTATTCCTTCCACCTTCTCAACACACTCGCTTGCTTGTAAAGCACATTTCCACCTCTCTCTTTCATCGCCCTAACCTGCTGCATATTCTGCTCAGCTCAGTCACCCTGTCTAGCCAATCAGTACAAGTCCTTTTCTCCTTCCTTAGTGTCTAACCTCTCACACAACTCACCATATGCATTTTCTTTACCTTCGCCACCTCGCTCTTTACTTTATACCACATTGCCTTGTACTCCTGTCTACTTTCTTCATCTCTGACTATCCCACTTCTTCTTTGCCAACCTCTTCCTCTGGTTACTTTGCTGTACTTCCTCATTCCACCACCAAGTCTCCTTGTCTTCCTTCCTCTGTCCTGATGACACACCTAGTACCTTCCTAACTGTCTCTCTCAATATTTCTGCAGTGGTTGCCAGGTCATCTAGCAATTCTTCACTACCACCCAGTCCATGTTTTAACGCCTCCCTGAACTCCACACAACAGTGTTCCTTCTTCAACTTCCACCATTTGATCCTTGGCTCTGCCTTCACTCTCTTCCGCTTCTTGAGCTCAAAAGTCAACCTCCACACCACCATCTGATGCTGCCTGGCTACGTTCTCCCCTGTCACCACCTTGCAGTCACCAGTCTCTTTTAGGTCGCGCCCCCTGCATAAGATATAGTCCAACTGTGTGCACCTTCCTCCACTCTTATATGTCACCCTGTGCTCCTCCCTCTTCTTGAAATATGTATGTACCCCTGCCATTTAAATCCTTTTCGCAAAATCCATCACCGTCTGTCCTCCCACATTCCTCTCCTTGACACCATGCCTACTCCTATCTTTCCACTCATCACCTCTGTTCCCTTCACCAACATGCCCATTGAAGTTCGCTCCAATCACCACTCTCTCCTCCTTGGGTACACTCTCCACCACGTCATCCAACTCATTCCAGAATTCTTCTTTCTCTTCATCCAAAGGAGTTGAATCAAGTGCGACTGGACTTGGTATTATCCGTGAAGACGTTTCGCCTCTCATCCGAGAGGCTTCCTCAGTTCGTGCCTTTCTGACTAGACTAGTCAGAAAGGATAACCATGGCCTGGATGAATGGGAACATTCACAGACTTCTTTCTCTTCCATCCCACACCCAACTTGCAGAGCATATGCACTGATGACATTCACCATCACGCCTTCGATTTCCATTTTCATACTCATCACGCTGCCCGACACGCTCTTCACCTCCAACACACTCTTGACATACTCTTCCTTCAGGATTACCCCTACCCCATTTCTCCTCCCATCCGCACCATGGTAGAAGAGATGGAACCCACCTCCGATACTCCTGGCCTTACTCCCCTTCCCCCTGGTCTCTTGCATACACAGTATATCTACCTTCCTTCCCTCCATCATATCAGCCAGCTCTCTCCCTTTATCAGTCATAGTGCCAACATTCAAAGTTCTGACTCTCACCTCCACCCTCCTACCCTTCCTCCTCTCTCGCTGCCTCTGCATATGCTATCCCCCTCTCCCTCTCCTTCGTCCGACAGTAGCATAGTTACCACTGACACCCTGCTGGCCAACAGTACCGGTGGTGGTGGTTGGTAACCCGGGTCGCAACCGATCCAGTATGGAAATCTAATTTATGATCCGCATATTTGATTGGCTAAGGTTTTTTGCTGGATTTGCTTCCTGACGCAACCCTCCCCATTTATCTGTGCTTGGGACCGGCACTAAGAATGCACTGGCTTGTGCATCCTCAGTGGCTGGGTTAATGTTAACATTTTTATAGTGGAAATAACAAAAAATACACGCACAACTAACTTATTTCCTCCAGAGGGTGAAACGGAGCGCCTTGTAGGAGGTGACAACTTTTTTTTTTTCCTTTTTAAAGATACATTTTCATTTTTTATATCGGACGCTTAGTCATTCTTTCAGTTACTCATACAATATGCAAAAATACACACAGACAAGCCTGGCCTAAAGCAAACGTACACACTTAATCGTTTTTTTCCAGTCTCACTCTCTCTCTTCCTCTCTCCCTCTATCTCTCTCTCACACACACACACACACACACACACACACATGCACTCTTTCAACAGATGTGTTCGCCTGCACAGCTTCGGCAACAGTCGGATGAACTGTATGCGGCTATTGACGAAATACTAGAAGGCTCCGTTCCAGCAGTAAGTTCATTTCATGATGCTCCAGTCGTGCCGAAACGTGACAGACCGGTACAAACGATGCTGTGATTATTTATGGATTTTGCTTTTGCAACCTTTGAAGGGGAAAACATCCTCTGCGTGTCAAAGCTGCGGGGAGTCAAGCAACAACGCTGGTCTGCAGGTACAGCATGTTGTGAAGATGCCCTCGTGCAAACTATTAAACTTTGCCAGTCCTGTTTTGCTTGTTAATGGGAATTGCATTGGTGTTTGAACAATCGGAACCCTAGAAAAACCCTCGATTCTTTGCCTGTGGTTATGAACTACTGCTACTAGTAGTAGTAGTAGTAGTAGTAGTAGGCTCAATAATCCTGGTAAGGAAGTCACAGAAAGTTGAATCAGTTCATCTGGACACATGAATGAGAACATTCACAGACACTTGCATGGTCCTGAGATCCTGAGAGCAATACTGTCTGGAGCTATGCTCCTGGTAGGGTCACCCATGGCGGTAAGGTCAAGGGGGAGGTCCCTGACAAAGAGCAATCCAACCAAGACCTCAACGGTGGAACAGGTGGAGGATGATGACTGACTTTAGAGAAGCATCACAACGGCTGGGAAGGCGGATGAAGGCTGCAGCAGAAATGGCCCCTGGTCGTCTTGGACCCCATGCCGCTGGATCCTGACCCAGATCTGCCAAGGACCGTGTGGTGGCTGTCTGTGCACCAGTCTCCCCACGTTAAACAAAGTCACACACAGGCGTCCTCCATAAAGGGAATCCCCCCTTACAGCATGTGCCCATGCACATGGGCAGGCTCACATCAATCAACACAGTGCTTTTTGTCCCCCAGACACTATAGGAGGGGTTTTCCCCTCAGTGAATAATACAGTTATCATTTCCTTCTTTGTGCAAAAGCTGTTTAGTGACGATTCCAGATGAACTGATTGAACCTTCTTTGACTTTCTTACCTGGATTATTGATGAATGGGTTGCATTTATATAGCGTTTATTGATTGATTATTGAGCATGCATAAAGACAACAACACAGAGCCTTTCCCTGATTTTTGTCTCAGAATTTCCTTTTCTTTTTTTGTTTTGTTTCAGAAAAAGCTGCAAAGCATGTCGTTGCCAAGGAACCTGGGAAGTCAAACTACAAATGTGAGTAAATAAGCTGATTTTGGCTCTTGTTAGTCTAATGCACCATAAGGAATCGGACTATGGCAACTTGAGTTGAGCCCGAGTCACCCACTCGCTGAGGTTCTTGTATCCATTGAAAACCGGGTCATTTCTGCTAGTAATGCTGTAAAATTACGGGTCATTCATTACGCAGACAAAATCAAGTGATATTCAAGTAAAATAGATGTAATTGAACTAAGATGACTTGTAATAACTGAGGAATACATTTCTCTTTTTTTGTCATTATAAATATCATAATTGTCATGACAAGTATAATCTATATAATAAATACAAGGTGAATACTGAATATGCTGCTGAGTACCATCACCATAGTAAAGTTAGCATCTCAATCAATATTCACCTTCTATTCAAGTTTAACAGATAATACTATTCATCCCTGTGCCACAAAGGATTCAAGATACACGTGGTTGGTACAATGTGACTCGTGAATATATCCTAAGCAGTGTTTGATGTAGATGATATTATGTAGATTATATTTAATATCATATTGTCATGACAAGGAAGCAAGCTAATAGAAAACTCTCTATTTTACACATGTCTGACTCAATAATTACCACGCATTAATGGTTAGACTGGATATAATCTAAATGATCATTACTATTATTATATATTATACATTATATATAATATATAATTATATATTAGTGGTTTTTAATATAATTAATACAATTGTGTATATATATTTTTAATTATATATAATTATTTTTATAAAGTTATACAAGTATTATATTTTATATAATTATATATAATAAATAATTACATTTAATTTTATATATCCATCCATCCATTACCTGAACTGCTTATCCTGCTGTCAGGGTTGCAGGGATGCTGGAGCTTATCCCAGCAGTCATTGGGCGGCAGGTGGGGAGACATAATTATATATAATTATTTTTAATTATATATTACATATATTATACTATATAACATATATTAGAAATTATATATTATATAACATATATTATTATATACATAATAATAATATATTATTATAAATATAAATTATACTAGATTAAATAGATATAAATGCTCCGGTCTAATTCCAGACTGGAACGTTTTTAAAATCCTTGTGTTCGTGAAATAAAAGGGTGGTGGGTATTACCTGAAACTCGACAACGTATGCTTTTCCATGGTTGCACATGCTCCTAAAAATCCAAATTCAAGAGCTGGCTGCTTTATTTACGACACATTAGAAAGGCAAACTGCCAAATGTTGCTTTGGTTCGCCCAACAGACGTCACTGCTGTTGTTCCTGTGCTATAATGTTTGCTTCAGCTATACACAGTAGTGACAGATTTACAGCAGTGATGTATGATCACTGGCAGGGAGATTTGTGCGTTACGTCATTGTTTCTGCAGGCGACTGTATGTATTTATGTAACTCTAACCCGTCTGTCTGCCTGTCTTGAACGAAAGCAGGAAGTCAATAAGATGTGTTACTTCAGACGTGCTACTGCGGTGTTTGATGTTACCAAGTTTATTTCCTTAATAAAATGACACTTCACAATAAATACCTTCCTGCTTTCCTAAACTAACTCCGGCCTTGCAGACCAAACCGGGGGTCATTCGTCCCATGGCTGCCATTCCAAGACTGTCAGAGGAGAACAGCGAAGAAGAACATCGTCCCAACCCCTTCAGGCAGTACCTGCTGGAGCCGCCAGCACCACATGACAGAAAGGTAGAAACCAGCTGCACAGCTCACTGCAGTACTATGGTACTATGTCCACGTGACAGTCAGAGGGACAAGGCTCAGCGTTATATCACTCAGAAAAAAATCATCATGTATATGATTATATATATATATATATATATATATATATATACACACACATGTATACACACACACACACACACACACACACACACACACACACATATATATATATATATATATATATATATATATATATATATATCGCTGCTTTGCTACCTCTTTACTGCGACCTAATTTTTGTCATGTCTGTCTGTCGTACAGACAAACAGACAGATAACTAGACAGACAGACAGACAGACAGACAGATAGATAGATAGATAGATAGATAGATAGATAGATAGATAGATAGATAGATAGATAGATAGATAGATAGATAGATAGATAGATAGATAGATAGATAGATAGATAGATAGATAGATAGATAGATAGATAGATAGATAGATACTACTACTACTTTCGGCTGCTCCCGTTAGGGGGCGCCACAGCGGATCATCCGTTTCCATCTCTTCCTGTCTTCTGCGTCTTCCTCTGTCACACCAGCCACCTGCATGT